>NW_026911605.1:0-14872 GCF_963692335.1 Osmerus eperlanus
TGTTTGACAGAGAGGCTGTCGAGAGCGGGAACGGGGGGCCGGGGTGTGGAGGCGGCGCGGGGGGCGAGGCCGGGCGGCTCGGCTCGGATTGGGAGACGCGCTCGGTCGTGTTAGGCCGCGACGCGGTGGGGGCAGCGAGGCTCCGCGCCGGCGCCGAAGGTGCCGGCTCGCTGGTGTCCCCGTGCGCCTGTGTGTCTGGGCAGGGGCGAGCCAGGGTGTTAGCACGCATGGATGACACGCTCCTGGCCATGCACTCTAGATCTGGATGGGTCACGTGCGCCGTTTTGGGTCGCGGGTGTGTGCCACCCTCTCTCTGGCTCCGTGCAGCTGTGAGACCACACTGCTCTGAATCGGGAGGGCTTTTCTGGGTGGTGTATTTCGGGTAGTCGGTGACCTGGTAATGAATCGAGTAGCCGTGATGCGGTTCGTTCTGCCCGTCTGTTTCAGTGATGGCGTCACGCTGCCTGACAGGAACTGTCAGCTGTTTCGGATATGCGTTCAAGTGCAGGATAGGTTCAGTGACGAGCCGGTTGTGGGGGTTGTGTGGGTCGTTGGGTTGGCGGTGGTTTGTACGGAGTCGATGCGTGATGAGTTTTGGTGTTTGCGTGGTTTTTGTCCTGGTCATCGTGAGTGTGTGACGCGTTCCAACGGTTGCAGACTCTGTCACATTGCACCTGTGTCCTGATCACAGGGTTGCAGTAGGTTGGTGATGTGGTTGAGGGTGTCTGTGGGCAAGGGATGATTCTGTATAAATCCAGTTTATTATCACGAGGATTCTTTGTCTGTATTCCGTTTGATGATGCGAATTTAGGGAGAGGTGGTTTTCGGAGGTATGTGAGTTTTACCGGATCTGCTGAGTCGAGGGTTGCAATTTTCAGAGGTGGATTCACAGCTTTCGGGAGTGACGTCGTGGGTATTGAGAGGGCAGGTTTGGGAGATGCTGTTGTTGGGTGGAGACTGCAGGTTTGGGAGATGCTGTTGTTGGCGTGGAGACTGCAGGTTCGGGGGATGCTGTTGTTGGCGTGGAGACTGCAGGTTCGGGGGATGCTGTTGTTGGCGTGGAGACTGCAGGTTCGGGGGATGCTGTTGTTGGCGTGGAGACTGCAGGTTCGGGGGATGCTGTTGTGTAAGGTTTGCTTGATGAGTTAGAAAAAGAGGTTATGTCTTTCAGCGTACTGGGCGCAGTCGTGTGTGACACATCGACGCGTTGAGTCGCTCGTAGTGTCTTTGCTGGGTTTGTGGTGGCTGGTTGTGATGCTGAATACAGACTGACAGGAGTGTGTGTGTGGGGTGTGTTAGTAACGCTTGTGTGTGTAGATGTATCGTCCAGGTCACAGTGAAGAGATGGATGTGATTTGTTGGCCAGCTCAGTACTTGTGAATGGTGAGCGTGCAGGTTTAGGTAGTGCAATTGTGTGTGGTATGTGTGCAACTCTAGCCAGTGCAGTTGTGTGTGTTGGTTTAGCTAGAGCAGTTGTGTAGGGTGTTTGTGCAAGGTTAGCTAGTAATGTAGTTGTGAATGGTGTGTGTACAGATTTTGAAAAAGTGTATGCTACGTGTTCTGATTTAGCTAAAGTGGTTGTGTGTGGTGCGCATACAGATTTAGCCAGTGTAGTTGTGTACTGTGTGTGTACAGGTTTAGGGGGCAGAAGTGTGTGTTGTGTGTGTGTGTTTCCAGGACAGAGAGGGGTGTTTCGTGTGTGTGTGTTTTGTGGAGGTAAGGTGTGTTGTGCGTGCTCGCAGGTCGAGATGGTTCAGCCTTGTGTCCTGTGAAGGACGTTTTCGGAGGTAAAGTTATCTGAGACACGACCTTCACCTCGTGATCCGCGCGTGCAGCGTTTGGTTGCGTCGCTATGGATACCTGGGATGGCAGTTCCAGGGTTGTGGGTCTGGGAGGTTTGCTCCAGAACACCTGGGTCACACAGGAGTTACGCTGACCGTTTTCCCCTCTCCTTGTTTCTATGGTTGCCTTGGTGACCGTGATGGTTCTGGTGTGTATGACGGTGGTGGGGTGGGTGGGCGAGGGGGGCCCCGAGGGGAGGGCGGGGGCCAGGGGTTCTCTGCTGGGGGGGCCGCAGAGTGGGGGTGGGGATGGGGGGTGTCGGTCTGTTTAGGTGGTCCGCCTGGATGATGCGAGGGCGGGGGCTCGATGTGGATGCTGGGGTTCCTGTCAGCGTGGAGGAAGGGGGTCGTCCCCTGGCTCTGCTTGGTGGAGAAGTCCAGGGGGGTGAAGCTCGGTTTGGGCTCTCTCTCAGACTCAGCCCCCTCCCTCTCCGTGGAGGTTTGTGGAGGGGGGAGGCCAGGGGGGCTCTGGAGCGAGGGGGGGCTCTCTGCTCCCGGCTGCACCTCCCTCAGGGCACCCTGTCGAGAGCTTCTTCTTCGCGCCCAGGGGGCCCGAGGCCCCCCCAAGCCCAGGCTCTGCCTCCCCCCACAGTGGCTGCAGATGCGTGGGCCGATCTGAAGGGTGGAGGGCCGGCTGGAAGTCGGGGGTTCCCAGCGTTGTGCCTTCGAGGAGGCCAAAATCCCCTCGTCACTGTCGTCGGTACAAATCCCACCAATGGCCTGGGAGTCCACCACGCTGCCATTGGTGTAGCGAAGGTCCCGCCTCCCTTTGGCGGCGGCGGTCACCCCGCCCCCTGAAAGGTGTGGGTTGGTCTTGATTGCTCGGGCGTAACAGCAAGTCCCGCTGGATCTCAGACTGTACATCCCACCGTCCGGGCCGTCGAGCCCTTCAAAAGTAACTCCTTTTTTGGTCTTGCACTCTAAGCTCCTCTGTTTCGAAATTCCACCTCTCCCTCGGCTCCCCCCGATCTGTCCGGTTGGCTCCTCCTCCTTAGCGTCTGGAGGGTAACCATTGGACGTCAGAGTGATCCTGCCGTCTGATTGGAGGGAGAGAGTGTCCGTCAGCCTATGTCGTGTTGCTGGGGTTGTCTGGACTCCGATGCTACACTGGGGACCCCACGTGAGCGACAGCGGTGGCCCCGCCCTCTCCCCTCCTGCCGTCCTCCAACCACGCACCCCCACCAGGGCGGGGACTCCGAGTACTGGCACGGGAGTGGTCAGATCAGCTGCCCGTCTGCCCATCGCTATTCTGATTGGCTCACACCATCACATCGTCTGGTGAGAGAAAAGGAGGTTAATGCATCGTCGAAGATCTTGGGAGGATCTCACTTGACTGTTATAAGGAAAGTTTCGCTCGAAACACAAAATGTTTGAGGCGAAGTACACATCAAGGGCTCGCAATATAAAAGTGCTCACATGCAGCAGAAATGGAGGACAAGTGGAGGACTGGAGTCTGAATGGCAGATCTGAGATAGCGCTGATGAATAATGGGCCTCTCCAAATCTGCCACAACCACACAAAAAAAATAAAAAAACATTTGAAAATAACATTTTGGATGGATTTAACCTTCGCTGACAAAGAGAATTAATCAATGAGATACATGGCTGTTTTCAAAACCCAACACTGTGCTTGTTTAGAATTCCTCCGAGAAATAGTCCTTCTATGCCTGGCTGTCACACTGCCAAACTCTATATCGAACCCTCCCAATAAACAATCTCTCCTATGGGCACCTTGAGTTGGAGGGAAACCTGGACTGGATTAGAGAGGATGACAGTCTCCACGGACCTTCAGCCTCATCACACAGTCCCTCCACGCCTTCCTCACCACCTCTCCCCTGTCTCCCCCACCATCCTGGGCCACAGCATCTCCCCTGCCCCCTGTCATCTCCCAGCCCACCTTGGACAGGCAGGGTGGGGAGGTGGGGGGTTGGCAGGGAGAGGAGGGGTCAGAGGGGGGTTAATGTATGCATGTATGCTAATGAGTTCATTAAAGCCAGCCAAGGGTACATTAATCAGTGAGTGTGTGTGCATTTAACTGTCACGCGAAAATGTCAGAGTGGCTTTCTCTGTGTGTCGACTTAGTGTGTGTTACCGAAGCGTGCAACTACAGTTCAGTGGTCAACACAAGGACAGTGTTGTGGGTGTGCGTGTGCGCGTGCGTGTGTGAGCCGTTGACTGTATGAGCATGCATGCATTTCATGAATGTGAACCGACTTTGTTTGTGTGCAAGTCTGTGTGAATCTGTCAACGCAGCGTATGCATGCACACGTATTAGAGTGTGTGAAGCGTGTGTGTGCGCAAAACTAATTTGTCACAGCACCACCACCCCCATCTACCCCCCCTCCCCAAGTCACCCCCCCCTCCACCAGGCTCCATGCAGCTGTTGTCCAAGCTGCGAGCCGATCACCCAGTCATTCTCTCCTGCAGGCGTCCCTCACAGTCACGTTGCTGATGTCACTTGAATCCCGTCCAAATGACCCCTGCTGGCGTTAACTCTGAGTGCCGTTAACTCTGGCTGCGTCTCTGTGACGACTGCCCCGGCTCCTCTTTAGACCCATCAATCCCCATCTCACCCGCGCTTCTCCGAACCCAGTAAACGAGAGGTGAAACAGCGTCCTTTCCCCGCCGCTAGAGAGAGAGGCTAGCCTAATTTATAAACAGCTCTAAACAAACGAGGAAGCTGTCAGCTGCCTTCAGTGCAAACGCTGCCCAGGTCACTGAGCATGTCTGCCAGACTCACCGCTGAGGGGAAAGTCCCTGGGTCTTGTGGCGTGGGGCGTCTCGCTGGGTCGTGAAGGGGTTCTGGGTCCAGTCCCAGCCCCCCTGTTGTTCCCCTCTGTCCTCAGTCTCTGTTGGAGGAGGACCTGGAGGGGCTCTACCTGAAGTGAAGTGAGTCTCCCCCTCACTCTCTCAGCCCCTCTGCCGGGGGACAGGAGCTCCCAGGAGCCTGCGGGCTCGGTGCGGTACCCCAGCGGGGTCCTCTGGAGGTGGGAGAGAGAGCTAATCCTTCTTCTTCTGGTGGAGCGTGAAGTCCAGCTGCATCCTCCAGAGCATTCCTCTCTCTCTCTCTCTCTCTCTCTCTCTCTCTCTCTCTCTCTCTCTCTCTCTCTCTCTCTCTCTCTTTCTCTTCTTCTTCTTCTTCTTCTGTTGTTTTGGTCCCCTGTCTCCCTCCCTGCTCACATCACGGCAGCATGATGCACTGCCCTCCGCATCCAGCGCACTCTGTCTAACTATCGCTCTCCCTCCCTCCCTCTCTCTTCCTCTCCCTCTCTCTCTCTCCTCCTCTCCCTCCCTCGCATTACCGTCTCCCTCATAGCTATTGATGGGTCGGGGCGTCCGAAATTCAGCAAAGGGGAGAGAGAGAGAGCAAGAGAGAGAGAGGGAGGGAGAAGGAGAGGGAGAAGGAGAGGGAGAGGAAGAGGAAGTGACTGACATCACAAAGGCAGGGACCGTGTGAAAACTACACTGAGACTTAGAAAGCATGACGAGGCAGAGAGAGGAGCGGCCGTCCAGCAAATCAAACAGCTCCCGTTCTCCTCCTCCATCTCAGGTGTCGATCCATCACCCCGTCGTGTTTCTAGAACATTCATTGTTTTGGTGCTTTGGTCAAACATGAATTCACGGGGGATTACATTTTTAAGCATTCTTCTAAAAGGATTAGGCATGTGATGACTTTAATTTGAGTACTGCATAGTCAGCATAACGAATTGACTAATTAAAATTCTAAAATGATCAGGGAGGGGGAAGCACAGTAATACTAAACATATTTTGACTGCACGTTGCACTTTAACATATTAACTTGGTAAAAAGATTGACGTGTTCATAAAAGGAAATTAAAGAAATTACCTGGCGTGATATTTTCCACTATGGATATTCACGATCTTCTACATTAGGATAGTTTTGACTGGTTAGATCCTGCCATGACCCCTTGTACACCAGCAAAATGAATCATTGTTATGAGACATGATGTAATACCATGTACCTTTAGTGTCATGCTGCCCTCTGGAGGAACCACAACAGTACGGCAGTGGAGTCCTCTCTGTCTCCCTCAGTCATTGGTTCATCCATCCGTAGGCCGACAGTATTATAATTGAGAGGGAGGGTGAAGTTTTCTATCAGTAAAGTTCACGACTTGGGTCACATCATGGCACATTTAAACGATAAACAGCCAATAATAATCCAACGGAAACAGTATCCAGGTATCTATCTGGTGGCTCAGCTCTCTCTACCCTCCACCCTCTCTCTCCTCCACCCTCTCTCTCCTCCACCCTCTCTCTCCTCCTCCACCCTCTCTCTCTCTCCTCCACCCTCTCTCCTCCACCCTCTCTCTCCTCCACCCTCTCTCTCCTCCACCCTCTCTCCTCCTCCACCCTCTCTCTCCTCCACCCTCTCTCTCCTCCACCCTCTCTCCTCCTCCACCCTCTCTCTCCTTCCACCCTCTATCTCCTCCACCCTCTCTCCTCCACCCTCTCTCCTCCACCCTCTCTCTCCTCCACCCTCTCTCTCCTCCACCCTCTCTCTCCTCCACCCTCTTTCTCCTCCACCCTCTCCGAGTTATTGTTTCTGTTTCTTACGGTACCGTAGTACCTTTCTGTGTGTGTGTCTTTACTCCTGACATTTCCCAAAACCTCTTTTTCCTAACGAGCGCTAATTTGAATGAATCCAATTAGCCAACACGACGGTGGGGAAAAGCTCTCTTTTCAAACACAGTTTCTGCATTTATGTAGATGAATGGCCTGCAGCCTGAGTGAGAGGTTATCAATAAAACACTGGCCTTCTGGGGCCCACATGTTTTTCTGCACGATTTCTCACTCCAAGGCGTGTCGTGGCGTCTCTTTCCAGAAGCATCTTATTCCCAGGTGGCTCTGCTCCTTGTCTCCATGTGCTGGTCTGTACATGGAGACACACTGTGTGTATGGCAGACATGTCTACTTTTGCATTTTGGCGGAGGTGGGGGGGGGGGGGGGTGTTGGGGGTGTGGGGGGGGTGGGGGGGGTGTATGTATGAAGATGCACATGCAAACACATGTCAGAACAGAACCAGTTCCCTGAGTAGGAAACTTAAATACTAATAATGAATTGTGTTTGTGTGAGTGTGGGTTATTTGACGTGTTTTTGTGGCTATGTTTGTGTGCTAGTTTGTGTGTGAGCTTGTGTGTGTGTGTGCTAGTTTGTGTGTGAGCTTGTGTGTGGGTGTGCTAGTTTGTGTGTGAGCTTGTGTGTGTGTGTGTGCTAGTTTTTGTGTGAGCCTGAGTGTGTGTGTGTGTGTGCGGTGGGAGGGGGGGGGGGGCTTCCACCACGGCTGTTAAAGCGTTTGTCTTCCGATCAAGTGATTGTTTGTGGTGTGAGTGCTGCAGAGGTGTTCAGAGCGTGGCTGGGAGCCAGGTGCTGCTGGAGCACCAGGCGAGCCGGCTGCACTCCCAGGCAGGAACGCTGCAGCAGGTGGTGGAGGGGGATGGAGGTGGTGGAGGGGGATGGAGGTGGATGGAGGTGGTGGAGGAGGTGAAGGTGGATGGAGGTGGTGGAGGAGGTGAAGGTGGATGGAGGTGGTGGAGGAGGTGAAGGTGGATGGAGGTGGTGGAGGAGGTGAAGGTGGATGGAGGTGGATGGAGGTGGTGGAGGGGGATGGAGGTGGATGGAGGTGGTGGAGGGGGATGGAGGTGGATGGAGGTGGTGGAGGAGGTGAAGGTGGATGGAGGTGGTGGAGGAGGTGAAGGTGGATGGAGGTGGTGGAGGAGGTGAAGGTGGATGGAGGTGGATGGAGGTGGTGGAGGGGGATGGAGGTGGATGGAGGTGGTGGAGGAGGTGAAGGTGGATGGAGGTGGTGGAGGAGGTGAAGGTGGATGGAGGTGGTGGAGGAGGTGAAGGTGGATGGAGGTGGATGGAGGTGGTGGAGGGGGATGAAGGTGGATGGAGGTGGTGGAGGGGGATGGAGGTGGATGGAGGTGGTGGAGGGGGATGGAGGTGGATGGAGGTGGTGTAGGGGGATGGAGGTGGATGGAGGTGGTGGAGGAGGTGAAGGTGGATGGAGGTGGTGGAGGTGAAGGGCGTGGATGGCAGTGTGTGTGCGTGTGTCAGGTGTTTTAGTTGGGATGTCCTTTGGACCCTGACGGGAGCCACACAGCACTTAGACCACATCAGTGTTTGCCTGGAGGCCTGCTGCATATTTAATCATAACTTCAATATTCAGAGACGTTTGGGAGGGTGATGGGCTGTACCTGGAAATGTCCATGGAGACCACAGTACACACCTCCAGACAACAGTGTGAATATGAATATGGATGAATATGGACACACTTGGTTGTTCACACACACAAACACTCACAACCCAGCACAAATATACACACGAGCAAACATTTACACAAGCAAGCAGGAGACAACCTCTGTTTGTTGGGTCCTGTGTTTACCAAGCCAGGGACAGAACAAGAAATATCTGGTTTGATAAGTAACCCTGACGTGTCCATGAAGGGGTGAGATCTTCAGGACTCAGACCCTGGCAGTCCACACCCCGCTGCACCATGATGAGAGCTGCTGGCATGGTTCTCGTGCTTCAGCTCAGCCTGTGGCACCCTGGGGCCCTCGCTGAGAACTTAGACCTTTTTGAAGCTTTAGCAGAACCTGAGCGCGGAGCCTCGTGGGCGGAGATGAACTCTCTGAGGACGGAGTTGAGCCTGGCGAAACACGAGCTGATGAACGTCAAGAGCCAGCTGGACGAGCTGTCGAGGCAGAACTCAGGTATCCTGGAAACTGTCTTCCGTCTGAAAACCCGACCGGAGGTGATTTGAAAATGTTGGTGTTCGTGTATGTCGTCTTTTCACGCACGTCCTTGTTTTCTTTCGAAAACGAGAACGAGCGCAGGTGGCGTTTTCAACCTCGTTAGGATCCAAGGGACACCTGGGCCCTTTCAACACCCTCACCACCGTGGTCTACAAAAACATCTTCACTAACGTGGGCCAACACTACAACAACATCACAGGTCGGTGTGTCAGGTCCTGATTCGCGTGTGTTTGTACGTCATTTCATGATTCCGTTCAGTAAGTGAACAGATCTGTCTGTCGTCGTTTAAAGAAGCTGTGTCCCTTCCCGCTAGGTGCTTTCACAGCGCCGGTGAAAGGTGTCTACCACTTCAGCTTCACAGTTGGGGATTTCCAGGGTACAGCAGTCATGGGTCTGACACTGATGAAAAATGACCAGATGGTGATGCATGTTGGGGAGGTGGGCAGCCATGGTCAGTACAGATATGCTTCTAACGCAGTCATACTGGAGCTGAAGAGAGGAGATGTTGTTTTCGTCCAGCTTCCGAAAGGATACAGGATTTATGATGATGACCACAACCGCAACACGTTCAATGGCTTTCTGATTCAGTAGACACGGCAGGAATCCTCTCACTGTTACAGCAAATGTGAACCTGGTTAATCTCTGACAGTACACTGGAATGGACTTTGTGTGGACATGTGAGGGGGTTCAATGAGCACACACACACACACACATTCCTGCACCATGACCACTAGGGGGCAGTCTGAGCTCAGCTATGAATGGGTGTGCTCTGTGACGTTGTCAATACAATAATAGTCCTGGAGACCGTAACCATGCAATATACTTTGATCACACAATATAATTTATACATTTACACCATCTGGAATAGCTAAGAGTGTACTCATGTTATCTTTCATGCCATTTATCTTTTCATTTAATACATTCCGATGCATTTTCAACAGCATTATTTCAATTATAGACATGCAATATTGTTATGTATATCCAGAATAAACATGTCATTACTTTTGACATGTTTATTTCTTTAAATAATGAAACGTGTAAGGTTTCTTTATTAAAAATCACAGTTGAAGAAAACTGTCACTTTGTACACTGTGGATTAATATCATCCTTCCAGGCTTTAAGTTCACCTTAATATGTAGCAAAATGTCGAATACAATTATTTAACCAATGATTGGTACAGTTTTTACACTAAACATCACAACATTCATTAAACTCAATCAAACCAGGGAATGTCTTACTTTTTCTGAAATGGGATGCACAACTTCATATATTTTTTCAAGTCTCAATACAAAAAATAAACAACCAAACAAGATACCACTTGCATGTACATATCCCAGAGCTGATTTAGAACACAATCCCTTCCTTTTTTCTTCCACCACAACAAAATTACATCCGTTTAAAAGTTGAAAACTCCAACTTTGACCAAATCCCAGCCTGCAGTTACACCAAACAGACACCAGATGTGCGCAAGTGAGCAGCCTCCAAACCCCGCCCCCTGATCCCTCCCCCTCGGCCTGGCCCGCCCATTTCCTGTCAGAGCCCTCCCCTGGCCGCCTGCCCCCTCCCTTCTCTGGCCCCACCCAGCCATCTGCCAATGAGGCAGACATTTCCTGCTTCCCAGCTGCTCCCCTCTCTCCATTTTCGTCCAGCCTTTCTCCACTAAACAGGATGAAAAGAGGCCATTCAATGACTCAGCCCCCTCCTCCCCCCCCTTCTTCTTCCCTTTGTGCTGTCTCCCCAGGCAACCAGCACCATAGTACCCTGTAAACAGAAGTTCCTCCACCTCACAAAGACTACCACCCCACCCCCACCCCCACCCCATTCCAATGTCCACATGCACTTTGTTATTGTGTGTGTGTTGGGGGGATTTAAATGGGGTTTTAAAGTTTAAAGGGATTGAAGAGCACATATTTGGAGAGAGAGAGAGACTTTTCTGTGGTTAGGGTGGATCCCTGCTTCTTGGCTAACTTCTAACCATCGGTTCACATGCCCTGAGTCACGCAGGCATGTGATTCACCATCTTTGTGTGTCCGCTCCTCAACAGAAAACCTTGTCAAAGCCTAACTTGTTGTAAATGTCCACTCTAGGTCAAGAGGGCAGCCCTGCAGTTCGCCCCAGTGACCAGTAGAGGGCGCTCTCAGGTCGGGTTTCCTTTGTTTAAAATGGAGTTGAGCACACACACACACACAGAGGGCACAAACCGCATGGGAGGAGAAGAACATGTGGATTCATGGAGGGGGACGAGACCTCTGGAGACAGTATTCTGTGGCTTGTGTGAGCAGAAAGCTTGTGGAACAGTGAGAATACACACGGCCTCATTTCAACACATTCATGTGAAAAAAAAAAATGCAAGTCAGTCAGTCCAGTGTTACCCCCCCTCCTCCCTCCCTCCCTCCTATCCCTCCTTCTCTTGGTTTCCCTTGGCTGGCTGGCTGGCCTGGCTCACCGATCCAGGCCTTTTAAGGCAAGAAGCAAGGACACCGAGATGGGAAGGGGGAGGGAAGCGCACGAGGCAGGAGAAAGAAAAACATCAAGTTGTTGTGAAATATGGAATGTGAGTGTTTAGACTGCCTGATTGTTTTAACGGGTTCAATTCTCTCTCTCTCTCTCTCTCTCTCTCTCCTCTCTCTCTCCTCATCTCCTTCTCTCTCTCTCTCATCTCTCTCTCTCTCTCTCTCTCTCTCTCTCTCTCTCTCTCTCTCTCTCTCTCTCTCTCTCTCTCTCTCTCTCTCTCTGCCTTTGAGCCTCACACATCCTACCCCCTGCCCTCTACCCCTTCTTCCCTCCCCCTCCTCTCTCCTTCTCTCTCTATCACCCTTTGTCTCTCTCTGAGCTATCACATTTTGGATTCATTTGATGCTATTATCAGCCATGTGGTCTGGGTCATCATGTGGCACCCACACAGAGACAGATCCTGTTGTTGTCAGTGTGTTTGTGATGAGAGACCATCACGAGGGCCTGGTTTTTCCTGTCTTAGTCTCTATTTCAGGATTTGTGACCCGAGTGTTGATGAAGCCTTTAGAACGACTTGAAGGGTCTTTTTCCGAGTTTCAGTACCGAATGCAGCCTATAGGGGGCAATCTACAACCATGAATGAGTGTCCTTCTGCGAGTGGAAGAATGCTGCGATTTTACCGTTCCAAAAGAAGGCTCATTGTATAATTTGTAAGTCAACCAATCATTCTCTACAGACATATTTGGGGTTTCTCCTGACATTGCCTAAACATTGGTCTCTTTTTCCGAAAATGCACACTCAAACACACATTCAAACACACAAACACACACCGCGGCACTCTCACGCACACACTAACACACACACACACACACACACACTGACACAGATCGGCGAGAGTGGGGGATGGGGGATATAAAGGGCCGTGCTCTCTTACTGAGCAGAGCTAGATCATTCACATTCTCCCATCTGTTTCTCTCTCTCTTTCATACACACACACACACACACACAGAGAGAGACATGCACACACACACACAACACCCTGTTTTCCAAGGTCAGGCCGGGGGAGGGGGGGGGAGGAGAGAGGAGGGAGGGGAGGGAGGGGAAGGGTTGGGTGCGTCAGTCACATGGCTGCCTGGCAGGGAGCAGGCCTCGGGGGTTGACTTCCCTTTTGCCAGGATGTTGTGGCAACACACGCCACAGTAACACAGCAACACGTACCGCAACACACGCCACAGTAACACAGCAACACGTACCGCAACACACGCCACAGTAACACAGCAACACGTACCGCAACACACGCCACAGTAACACAGCAACACGTACCGCAACACACGCCACAGTAACACAGCAACACGTACCGCAACACACGCCACACCACCACCCCCGGCCCTGACACAAATCTGTCTGGACTCACAGGGTGAAACAAAGGATCACGGAGCAAGCAGAACATTGTAGATTCTCTAATGAAACTAGCGTCTCGTTAGAAGGAGCCAGAAGTACTGTTGCTTTAGCAACAGCTGCATTCAACAGGAGGCATTCCTCTGGTGCAGCCCCACCCCCCGCCCCCCCCCCCCCCCCCCCCACCCGCCCCCCAGTGTTGAGGGACTGAGAGCGGCCGGTGCCACTGAGAAAGCAGGGAGGTCTGTACCCTCTGAAAAGCTCCCAGCTGCTCGCATGTCCAGAGAAGGCTGAAAGAACCGACCAGACGAGCCAGCTGCTATGTTTTGTGCGTGTCTGTTTGTATGTATGTTTGTGTGTTTGTGTGTGTGTGTGGAGAGGATATGAGAGGAAGGAAGCTGGAAAAGGAAGGAGAGATCTGGGGGTGAGGAGGAAGAGGCTCTATTCTTAGGCCCTGATCAACCAGCCACACACACACACTCACTCACACACACACACACACACACACACTCTGAATGAGCACCTTCAAGAGCTGCACCCACTCCAGTGATCCTAGAATGAATCACTGATCGGTGCAGGACACTGTGCTGTCTCCAGAGAGACTGTGAGAATCAAGGTCACTCCCGTGTACAGACAACAAAGAATCATTCAGTCAGACAGATGACTCATATACCAGTCAGACTCTCCTAATGTAGAGGATCATTATACACTCTTACTCACACGCTCTCAGCGTCTTTCACGCACGCACACATCACACACACACACACACAAACACATTTAGAGCTACTTTCACACAAGGACAAAACACACTGTTCTTGGGAAGTGGTGGGAGTTCATCATTTGCATCATACACGGCTCAGCTTGACAACTTGCAAATCATTGCCAATGTTTGCTTAGCCCACAAACAGTCTTTTGTCTGTGAGTTGTGTGTTTGCATGTGTGGGCTGGTTATATGTTGTGGACACCGTTCTCTCAGAGATCCAGCTGGGGGCGCTCTAAGCCCACAGAACACCTCTCCGGCGCTCACTCCCAGCATGCACACACAGGAGGAATGCTGCATGCTGGGAAAAACCTTGAAGTAAGCACATTCCTTATCAGTGCTGACACTCATTCTGCACAGTTTAAGGTCACATGGAGGCATGCTCGCCGGAATCCACAGGAGGAGGCGTATCTTTCGTTACACAAACAGAACACAGAAGCAGAGAGAGAGAGAGAGAGGAGGGAGAGAGACAGAGACAGAGAGAGAGAGAGAGAGAGAGAGAGAGAGAGAGAGAGAGAGAGAGAGAGAGGAGAGAGACAGAGAGAGAGAGAGAGAGAGAGAGAGAGAGAGAGAGAGAGACAGAGACAGGAGAGAGAGAGAGAGAGAGAGAGAGAGAGAGAGAGAGAGAGAGGAGAGAGAAGAGAGAGAGAGAGAGAGAGAGAGAGAGACAGAGAAGGTAAAGCTGGTAAAGCCTCTTATCGTAGCAGGACAGCGTGAGCTGAGAAGCTGGGGATGTTTGGTCCAGGGGTCTTTATGTGATTACAGGCCTCCCTCCAGGCAGAGGGCCTGGGCTTCAAGCATTACACCCCGGGACGACACACCCCGGTGGGGTACATCTGCCCTCCCTCTCCTTCACGGGGTTCCACAAGCATGTTGGACCAGGATATTACCACAGAGTATCCTCTGAAGGTCCAGCACTGGGAGTTTAAAGAGAGGATGGAATATCTTTCATGGAGCCCAGGGTGGAAACTTTGTAGCCTGATGAGAAAAGTTAGATTGAGTTTGGTGAAAGGGGGAGGGAAGAAGGGGTAGAGGGCAGGGGGTAGGATGTGTGAGGCTCAAAGGCAGAGAGAGGAGAGAGAGAGAGAGAGGAGAGAGAGAGAGAGAGAGAGAGAGAGAGAAGAGAGAGAGAGAGAGAGAGAGAGAGAAAAAGAGAGGGAGAGGTGGTTAGAGAGAGAGAAAGACAGAGACACTGAGACACAGAGAAAGAGAGACTGTAAAAAGAGACAGACAGAGAGACAAAGAGACAGAGAGAGAGTGTTCAGGCACTCTGGGAGGGGACACGGTTCAGGAACTGAGGATTCTCTGGTGAAAAGAGGTAAATCCTGATAATCCTGTAATCCAGAATTCAGGACGACTGGTGATCCATTTATAATACTCACACTACAGGAGAGAGGGGAGAGAGAGACACGAAAGAGAGACAGAGAAAGAGAGACATGGAGACCGAGACAGAAAGAGAGAAAGAGAGCATGAGGGAGACGTAGAAAGAGAGATCATTCCTCTGCTGCAGTCCAGTTACTGGTACAGAGTGTGCTCTGCAGATCTGTGTTTCTGAGTGGATCAGGTTTCATAGTTTTCAACATCTGTTATGATCAGACTCTGCATTCCCCACTGTTTCCTGTTTCTGGGACAGACCAGGAGGTCC
>NW_026911606.1:0-1000 GCF_963692335.1 Osmerus eperlanus
ACTCACACCTCATTGGTCAGGAATATCAGTTAAACATTGTATTGTCCAATCCCTTCCACCTTGATGGTACCCAACCAGTATCAAGGTACACTCATCCTTCAGGGCGGGCCACTTTCTCTCTACCTCTTCTGCGATCTACTTCATCATCACACTTCTCCATCTTTCTACCTCTCTTCTCATCCCACGCTCTTTATCACTGCCTCTAGTCCTCTTCTCCTCTGCTGCTTGCTACTTCACTACCTCTCCATCTCTTCGTCTCTCTACTGCTCCTCCTGCCCACCTCTTTGACTCTCTAGCTCTCCTTCTCTCCAATTATTGATCTCTCTAAACCTATACTTCGATGACTGCATCCCTGGTTCATGACCACTCAATCTTTCAACCTTTCCTAATTTCTATCTTTCCTCAGTCTTTTCTCAGTGGTGCCTTGGCGACCAAGAAATTATCTTTGCCTGTCCTCCCCCACTCCTGGATAGACTTGAAGACACCAAGAAACCCTCATTTCAGTCTGCATGCATGTGTGTGTGTGTGTGTGTGTGTGTGTGTGTGTGTGTGTGTGTGTGCGCACGCTATGGTGCCAAAATATATTATAGTCCACAGTACCTGATATACTCATTATAAAACCCCCATGGCAGGTGTAAAAATGTGGCAGAATATGTATTAGAATGGTATGAATATTTCATGCTGTGCTTGAATGATTAAGAGAACAAGAGGGTGTATGGCAGAATGAGCCGAGGAAGAAGAGGATGAGGAGGTTGCAGCCCTTCTTCCTCCAGATCTCAACTATGGCCACCTGGTTGTGCTGACTCATAGCTCCCTGGGGTCCTGTTTGTGCCTCAAAGCGGGTGGATGTTAAGCTGCAGGCATGTCTTCATGAGAAAAAATAAATACATTCAGAAAAATAGGTAATGGTATTTCACCACCAGAAAACATAGCAAAACTATACTGTAAATACTTATGGATGCTAGTTGCTGCAAAACTCACCTCAGAAAGCCTTTTCCCC
>NW_026911607.1:0-23699 GCF_963692335.1 Osmerus eperlanus
GATGTACTGCCCTCTGCTGGGCTCAAAGTGAACACCGCTTCTGCTAATATCTCTCTCTCCCTCTCTATCTCTCTTTCTCTTCCTCTTTTGTTTTTCTCCCACCCTCTCTATCTCTCTCTCTACCCCCTCTCTTTCTGCCTCTTCTCCCACCCTCTCTATCTCTCTCTACCCCCTCTCTTTCTGCCTCTTCTCTCCCTCTCTATCTCTCTCTACCCCCTCTCTTTCTGCCTCTTCTCTCTCCCTCTCTATCTCTCTCTCTTTCCCTCTCCCCCCCCCCCCTGAAGGCAGCAGATCCCAGCTATGAGGATCCGTCCCTGGAGAAGAAGGAGTCCGAGGTGGAGGTGGGTGTCAGATACAACATGGCCGCCGGCCGTCCCTCAGACAGCGTCCACACACGCCGTCCCTCAGACAGCGTCCACACACGCCGCCCCTCAGACAGCGTCCACACACGACGCCCTCAGACAGCGTCCACACACGACGCCCCTCAGACAAAGCGTCCACTACACGAGACAGCGTCCACACACCACGCCCTCAGACAGCGTCTACACACGCCGCCCCTCAGACAGCGTCCACACACGACGCCCCTCAGACAGCGTCCACACACGACGCCCCTCAGACAGCGTCCACACACGACGCCCCTCAGACAGCGTCCACACACCACGCCCCTCAGACAGCGTCCACACACACCACGCCCCTCAGACAGCGTCCACACACGACGCCCCTCAGCGCCGCACAGTCAGTGCAATCACTCGCTCCCTAAAGCAGTGGCAAATACTGTCAAACACACGGATAGCGTCAAATCAAGCGAAACTTTGGACCGGTATCGTTCATTACCGTGCTTGAGGTGCACTTGATTTAGGTCACCCAAACGCACAGCTCGCTTGTGGTCGATGGGGACACTAAACCCAACCACAGAGATGTTTAGGACCTAGGTGTGGTGTGAGCTCTCCAGCAGGATCTCCCGAGGTCCTGGGGCAGTCGGAGACGGTGCTATGTAGGTTAGCTGAGCCGGCCTGTTTTTAGCCAATGTTTTCCCCAGTAACAGTGAGACCCTCAGGGGCCCCGCATGTGTGTTCAGTAGGGACAGCTACGCCACTGAGGGCTACCTTGCTGTGGCTAGGACTATTTATTCAGCACAGTGTTGAACGGGTGGGGAGGGAAGTGGGCTTTTATCTCGTGTGTGCACATGGGTGAAATGTCGACCGTGTCACATTGTGTTTTGTGTGTCCGTGTGTGTGTGTGTGCGTTTCTGTCTGTGTCTGTGTGTCTGTCTTTTGTGTTTGTGCGTGTTGTCGCTGCGTGCGTGTCTGTGTTGACAGGAAGCCAAGGCGATCATAGCTCAGCGGTCGGGGGAACCCTCGAGAGTTCTTCAAGCTGAAGGAGAAGGCCTGTTTCCTGCTGTGTGGACTCCACTGTGTCCCCAGTATCCATCCACAGGACAGGTAAGACCTGCTGGCTGGGGGAGGGGGGGAGAGGGGAGGGGGGGGGGGGGGGGGGGGGGGGGGGGGGGGGGGGGAGGGGGGAGAGTGAGGGGAGGGAGGGTGTAGGGATAAGGGGGGAAAGGGATGTAATATGGAAGAACAGTAAGGGTTGTGAGACCATTGAAACAGGAGGTGGGGGAGTGGGGGGAAGAGAAAGGGGGGAGAGAGGGAGGGAGGGAGGGAGGGAGAGAGAGAGAGAGGGAGGGAGAGAGACCTCCAAACACCCTTCATCCTGTCGCCCACCCGCGCCCCCCTCACACCAGCCCCAGTGCGTCCTCTAAATGTCCCACACGTCTCGCGTCAGGAGACACGCCACTCACACGCATCCGTGGACCTGGGGTCGTAGAGGTGGCAGAGGTCACGGTGTGACCCCCGCCAGGAAACCTCGTGAACGTACAGAAGATGAGGAGAACCTTGCTTGGTGTCACCTGGGGACTACTTTCAGCCCAGTCCTCCCTCTTCTCTGAACGGGCTTCTAATAACCTTAGAGATCTCATCTCTCACCCGAGATATTCATCGCTACATAGAGACAGCCGTCTCTAAACCAAGAAGAGACTACACATTTCTTACTTTGCAACTACTTTGCATGCTTTGTCATTACCACACTAATAGCTTTTCTCTCTTTCTCTCTCTCTCTCTCTTTCTCTCTATCACTCTCTCTCTGTCCTCTTGGTTTCACTGTCTGTTCATTTGAACTTCATGGTGCATGCTCTCATCTTCCCTTTCGGCATTCATTCCTCTCATCCGTTCCTCCATTTGTTCGTTCATCCTTTCATCTCTTCATCCCTTCATCTCTTCCTCTCTCGGGTGTTTCTGTTCTTCTTCACTGCTGGGTTTCTCTGGGCAAACTTCTGTCCTCCCACAATCCTTCACTTCTTAACGGATCTTTTCTCCGGAGTTTTGACTCTCTCCTTCTACTTGTCTCTCTCTCTCTCTCTCTCTCTCTCTCTCTCTCTCTCTCTCTCTCTCTCTCTCTCTCTCTCTCTCTCTCTCTCTCTCTCTCTCCATCTCTCTCTCTCTCCTCTCTCTCTCTTCCTGTCTCTCTCTCCCTGTCCTCCCTCTCTCTTCCGTCTCTCTCTCCCTGTCCTCTCTCTCTCGCTCTCTCTCTCTCCCTGTCCTCTCTCATTCTTCCTGTCTCTCATCTGTCCCCTGTCCGTCTTGCGTCTGTGTGTGTTTGTGCGTCGCTCCGCGTGTGTGTGTGTCCGCGGGGCCCTGTCTCTTGTCTACCAGGCCGCTTGGACAGTCCGTTCTTCAAGCAGAGCCCCAGCGAACCCAGTACGCCCCCCCTCCGCACCCCGCCCCACACCAGGAAGCAGCCCCGCGCTGCAGCCGGTAGGTACTGACCCAGGCCCAGGCGACCCGGGTCTCAGAGCAGAGAGAGAGAGAGAAGGGAAGGAGCCTAGAGAGAACCCCCACCCACCTTAGACCACTACAGCTCTTCCAAGACCCCCCCCCCACCCACCTTAGACCACTACAGCTCCAACACCCCCCCACCCTATGAGCATTGACCTCCAGAGCTCCAAATCCCCTCTCCCAGACCTCCAGCCCAGTCAACTCTAGAAACACTTCCCCTCTCCTGCCACCTCCATGGCTGACCTTGTATTCCCGCCCACCCCCCCAGCCTCCTTCTCACCCACACCTGTTTACCTCACCTCTCCCCCCCCTTCCCCAGGACCCCTTCACCTGGCCCATTCCAACCTGTGCACTCCAACCTAACCTGCAAACTAGCTACGTGTCTAGCCACTTACCACCGAACTAGCTAGATGTCTATTCAACTAACCACCAAGACAGCTATCTAGTGAACGAGACACCAAACTAGCTGGATATATCGTAAACTATCCCCTATACTAGCTTGGCCAATATGGTGAATATGTTAAACTAACCTCATAACTGGCTAAATTTCTAGTGAATTAACCACCGAACTAGCTAGTTTGTGAACGAACTCCTAGTGAACTCACCACCACACCAGCTATCTAGTGAACTATCCACCAAAATAGCTAAATTTCTAGTGATCCAACCACCAAACTAGCTGGATATCTAGTCAACTTAACTTCTACGTATCTGTCTAGTTTTCATCTGGCCTTAGTCTCTCCTTCCTTTATGTGGATGGTGTTCCCTTTGTTGTTCCTATCGGTCCATGTTTTTTAGATGTTGTCTGGTCCGTACCGCTGTAGTTTCGTGTGTTTGGCGTTCTGCATGGTCTCTTAGGTAGAACGTGAGGTTCCTCCCTTCAGGATCTCGCTGGAGGAGAATGGGAACCGCCCAGACCACGGGTGGTTCAGGACACAGTTTTTGGTGTTTATTGGGGGGGAATCTCACTTAGTTTTTTACTTCAATCCTTCTTTCCTTCCTTCCTTCCCTTACCCCTGCTTACCTGATGGAACTCCGTCCAACCTGTACACATACACCTCACGTTTCGCCCTTCCTCCTGACTGATCCGTGAGTGTCTGTGTGTGTGGTGTTGTCAGTCGTTGTCCTTGGTATCGTGTGTGTGTGAACCTCAAGGTGACATTTGACCCATGTGACATTGTACTACATTGTTCTGTGTTGCAACGTGTTGTGTGATGGTTGCTCTGGTGAAGCGGGTTAACCTGTCTCAACCGGTTCAAACCAGTCTTAACTGAAACCCGCCAAATCGAGACCCTGTCTTTCAAACATTGCTCACCTGTCGGTCGTCACGTGTCTGTTGTCTTGACGACGCCTGTCCGTTGCAGCGAGTCGCTCCAATTGGAAAACCGTGGTCTTCTGACCTGGCGATACAATCTCCGATTGGCCGGCTGGTATAGGTGCCTCACCGCTGATTGGCTAGCTGCTGTGACGGACAGAAGCTCCACCTTCAGCCTGTGATGTCACTCACGCATACCCCACGTCATGTGACTTCCTGGCAGCGTGTTGTGGTTTTGGACGTCTGACTCATCGTCATTCACGCCCAGTTTGACCAGCCAGTCACGGGTCATTTGCCTTTTTTTTGTTTTTTTTTATGTGTTTGACAACAGTTTGATTTATCCATCAGGCCGTCATGTGTTGGTCGTCACGGAAACCGTCGCCATCGCAATATCTCTGATCCGTTCATGACATGGTTGTGTTCCTGTTACACTTGTGCTCAGTTGTTGTTTGGTGGCGTTAATGGCGTGTTTGTGGAGTGGTTAAGTTGTGGTTGGTGTGTTGACGTGTTGACGTGACTCCACGCGTGTCATTCCCCTCCTGGCCACCAGATGACGACGATGAAGCGAGCCTCGACCGCGGCATGGCAGCTGTGTCTCCCATCCCCAAAATAGTCACCACCCCCATCCAGGAAGACAAGGAGGAGGACAGGAACGAGTGGGGTAAGACCACACACACACACACACACTTACAGTAAAACAAAACAAAAACACACACACTGGTACAAAAAGCACACACACGCTCACACACGCACATACAGTAGGAACAGACACACACACGTGTATATAGTACGAACAGGCACACACACGTGTATATAGTAGGAACAGACACACACATACAGTAGGAACAGACACACACACACATTGTAGGAACAGACACACACGTGTATATAGTAGGAACAGACACACATGTGTATATAGTAGGAACAGACACACACACATACACACACAGTAGGAACAGACACACACGTGTATATAGTAGGAACAGACACACACACATACACACACAGTAGGAACAGACACACACACACACATTGTAGGAACAGACACACACGTGTATATAGTAGGAACAGACACACACACATTCACACACAGTAGGAACAGACACACACGTGTATATAGTAGGAACAGACACACACACATACACACACAGTAGGAACAGACACACATGTGTATATAGTAGGAACACACAGACACACACACCGCCCCCACTTGCCTGCTCTCCCAGGCCTCATTAGCTGAGACAGACGACTGGTCTCTTTCTGGTGGCGTTGCTGTTGTTCCTTCAGTGACTGTGCGTGTGTGTGTGTGCGCGTGTGTGTGTGCATGTGTGTGTGTTAATGGCTGCGTGTGGCCGTTTTTTAAGTGCTCCAGTGGGTTCCAATGAGCACATAACAAGGGAAGGGCTTTACAGTGAAACCACAGGGTGCTGTCTCACGGTGAAGCTATAATTCATATCATCCTGCAGTTTCAAAAGGTTGTACTTTATTCTCTCTCTCTCTCCCTCCCCCCCCTCCTTTACTCCCTTTCTCTCTCTTGTGTTTACTCTGTCTCTTCCACACCCTTTCTCCTTCCCTCCCTGACTCCTCCATCTTCATTATCCTTCTATCTCTCCCCCTTCTCAACCCCCCCCCCCGTCTGTCCTCCTCTCCCTCCCTCCCTCCCTCCCCCCCCTCCCTCCCTCCTTCCCTCCCTCCCTCCCTCCCTCCCTCCCTCCCTCCCTCCTTCCCTCCCCCCAGGCTGTGAGCCCAAACAGCGGGCGCCGGTCCAGGAGTCCACTCCCACCAAGCCCGTTCAGAGTGTGGCACCCCGGGCCCGCGACTCCGCCCATGGCGACGATGACTCCTTCTCAGGCGTCCGCGCGCCCGGCCAGCAGGAGAGAGACAGCTTGGTCGACCTATGGGACGGTGGCCCCACCCCTGGCCCCGCCCCCTCCCAGTCCTCCCAAATCAGGGACACGATGGGTGGCGCTGGCGCCCGCCCCTCTGACCCGCCGCCACCCAGGCCGCAGCCCCTCCTCAGCTTTGACGAGATGGGGGATGCCGCGTTGTGTGGGGGCCCGGGGGGCCCGGAGGAGGACCCTTCCAGTCTGGTGGACCTGGCCGGATCCCACCAGATGACCCTGAGCTACCAGCATGCACTGCAGCACGCCTCGGATGACGGACAGCTGCTCATGACCAATGGGGAGGCCATGTTGAAGGAGGGCACACAGGTTAGCACAGACGATAGGCTGTCTTGACCGCACGCGCTGACATGACTCGGACACTAGGGGGTAGTAATACCATGGTTGTAGACAAACTGCAGATTAGGGTAAAAGTGAAGGAAGATTGTGACAGATATATTTGGAGTTGGAATATTTTTTTGGTTTATTCATGCTGGTTTTCTTTTGTCTTTTTCTTAATGTTCCTGTCTGTCTGTTGGCCCACCTGTCTATCTGTGTGTGTGTGTATGTGTGCTTGGGTCTCTGAAGGCCAGTGAGGGTTACTTCAGCCAATCCCAGGAAGAGGACTTTGATGGTTCTGCTAAACCTACGCCAGTGTTTTATAACAAGCCACCAGGTAGGTACACGCTACACACACTCACACAATATGCATACATACACACACTCATACAGAAATATGGAGATACACACACACACTTTTCATTGTGTGTGTGTGTGTGTGAGAGCAGAGATTGACATCACGTGCTGGGACACAGACCCTGTGATGGATGATGATGACTAGACTGAAGATTGGACCAATGGTGGGAGGAGGGAACTACGCATCATCAAGAAACCGTTTTTTTTCCCCTTTTCTATAAGTAATAACAAGTCTTGCATCAAAAAACAAAAATTCTGTACAATGTTCTAGAGAAGAAAAAAAGATTGTTAGCCACAGAAAAAGGTTTTTTGAGTTACTGTTAAAGATGCCGTCGGGTTTACAAACTCCTTTTCTTTACACCTTAATTATTTTTTGTATTTATTCGATTTACTCCTGTTGTCGCTATGCAGATAATAGCTGGGAGCAAGGGCGTGTCTTGGTTACAGTCTGTGTATACAGCATTGTAGTGCTTCGCTGTATAGTTAGATCAGACAGGGTAATAATGACCCTTCAATAGGCCTCAGTACAGCCCCCCCCCCCCCCCCCTCTATATTTGGGATGAAACAATTGCCCCCCACTCTACCCCTCCCTCTCTCAATCCCAGCCCCAGTAACTCTGGACCCCTCACTGTAGTAAACCCCAAATATATACCCACAAATGCATCCCTTAAATCTGTTTTGTGACGTGCCAATTTCACTTTATATGAAATTATGTATTACTGTCGTTTTTAATATTGTGTTGACTCATTCTCCAGGGTGAACGTACTCAAATGAACAGGAGGAAAGATATGTATATTTTGACTACCTATAAAAAGTGTAGTAGAATTGATATTCCGGAACTTTGGATATTAGTGGCAATTGTGATAGTCTGTCTGTATCAGAGTCCATTCGAACCGATAGGCAATAATAACCGTGGTCGAGCCTCTAGTGCACTAGGGATAGGGATCCGGAAGTTCTGGAGTTCCGGTCATGTAGACCTAACGGTGCAGCTTGTCTCATGTTCCGTTTTCTAGCTAGAGAGACGCTCCTCTCGGCTTTGTAACTGTGTGACAGAGGCCTCCTTCTCTAACGTAGTGTTTAGCCAACATGCATAACAGTTTCTCCTTGCTTTCGATGTTTGTTTGCTTTTTAGTTCCGTTGAATTTCTTCGTTCTGTTCGACAGTGTGGTTCTCATTCCTCGCCCGTAGGTGTCGTCAGTTAGACACGATTCGGTTCCCAGTTGTAGCCTACAGCCCCCCGCTAGAGAACGCCGCTGTGTTTCTACACGGTCCTCATTCCACTATCCACGTTAAAACCCTGTCGATCAACTACAACCAAACACATTTGACGGACGAGCTTTGCAAGTTTTTGATATTGATCTAAGACTCGTTACTTTAAGTATTGCAGCTGTACAATGTTTCGATTCAATGGTGCGACATAACCCCAACATGGCATAGAGACTGTCTTCCTTGTCTTCCTTGGTTCTGACACCCCTTTTCGCCTGGCTCCACAAATCCCACCGCTTGAGTTCCGCTTCCAAATTCTCTGTTCTCATTCCGATTCTGAGGCACTATGTTTTTTTTAACCTCCGATTTGAATTAGATCAGAATGTCATCTCAGATTTCTGGTAGAATCTAGAACTAGAAGCAATAATAATTTGAACCAATGTGGTATTGTCTTGTAAATAGCCTTGATTTTAACTACAATCTAATAAAAAATAAAAACACTAACACATATTTTGGACCCTTAATTCGAATAACTCGACATTATGTTTCCTTTTGGAATTGAGTGGGGTTAATTTGATGGGACTTTCTTAAGAGCTAATTGAGTAGGCCTAGTAGTTCTGCGCTCGCTGCAGGATTTCTGTAAATGAGATTGACCGGATGTTTTGGTGAGTGGCCTGCGCCGCATCTTTAGCAGTAACTAGCGAACACTTTAATCTGATTTACATATACTCGACTCTTATTTCACCACGAACACCTCCTGGCTAGTGTTTATATCTCTCTCCCTTCTACACTACTAGGAGACTACTATACCGCTACTCTAATAATACTACTAGCCCCCTCCGCTCCCCGTCCCGCAAAGCAAGGCTTAGCCGTTCCTTTTGTCTCTCTTTTGTTTGAAAAAATATATATATTTTTGTTCGTTTCTCTTTCTTCCCCACCTCTTTTTTCCGTCCGCTTCTCACACGCTGTTTTTTGAAATAAGCACAAGATCTTTTGTGACATGCTATGTGCTGATGTATGTTAATAAAAGACTTTAAAAACTCCAACTGCTGTCTGGAACACTGGTTGATTGGGAGTAGTAGAGGGAGAGGGGAGTTGGGAAGGGGAGCTGTACATGGATGGAGTGAGTGTAGGCAACAAAATGTCTCTGTGTGTGTGGTGAGAGGAGAGTAGAAGGTTCCCCATAATGTGGAGTAGATCGATTTAGGCCTCCTACGGGTTGTCATGGTTCCCCGTCGGGGCGTTGGTCAGAGCTGATGTGTAAACACCCCCACCCCCTCGCGCGCGTGCCTCTGTCCTGTCGCCTAGCAACACGCAGGCTCGTTGGGAACCATGGCGGTTCTCACCTTCGTGTCACCGTCTTCATCAAGCTACACACAGGAAACCACGACTACGACAAGTAGGTCAAGTAAGTTGACGACAAGCTGACAAAACATTTCTGCTGAATGTTCTTGTAAAATGAAATAATAACAATAATCCTCTGAAGAGCTTCCTTCGGTTAGCAGCAATGATAGCCTTCACCTGCTAGTTTTAGCTATAGGACCAAAAAAAGTTAATTTGAGAAGAACGCAAAAATGTAGCTAAACGTTGAGTTCATGAATGGCAGTTTGTGCCTATACCTGCGGTTAGCCTTATTCCGTCCCAATATATTTGTTCTGACGCTGACTCTGCAACAAATCACACTTGAGGGTAGAGAAAGATAACTTAAAAACAGGCACAGTGCACATGTACACGATTAAAGAAAGAAAACGTTTTCTCAAAAATAATATACAACGTTCAACATTTAATCATAGATACAGACACCTTAAATGAAATACTGCATTGACACTTAGTTACAGCATGGACATTTAGATACTTTATTCTTGTTTCCCTTGAAAACATTCATGAACCCTCCAAATGATTGTCTGAATGCAAGTTCATATACTGTACACTTTATTTCATTTCCATTTGGTATAAAAATATCTTCATCTTCTTTTCTATTCTGCTAGGAACTATGTATCCTCGCTGTCCTAGACACTGCTCAAGAAACAGAATAACAGAAAGTAAAATTGGACATAAGGGCTCTTTTACGAGTGACCCAAGGATAGTCTGTGACAAGACCAGAATTCAGTACAATGTCCCAACATTCCTACTAAGATAGTTTCTAACTCAACAGTAACCAACAGTATTTTTTTTTTAAGTGCCTGCCCCTTTTCTTCATCTCACCCTTCTTCATCCTCAACGTCATCATCCTCAACGGCTCGCTAACCAACCTCTTCACCTCACGCGCATCCTCGTGTCCGCAGCCTTTCTCTCGATGACAGCCATTCAAACAAACCAATTAAATCGAAAAACACGCTACAAATATGCCCTAATGACATAGAAACGCGCTTGTTTTGTAACCTTCTCTCATTGGCTACAGCTTTCAGGTTATGCTAATTGCAGCCAATTATTCCATTCTGTTGTGTGCCCTTGGTAGCAGTCACATGGAGCCCAGAGTTACACTTACCGCTAAGTGGTCTTTGGGAGGCAACGAGGCAACATTCAGCCTACACCAGAGCACAGACACAAATCCACAAGTGAGGAGCACTTGATGTCATCATTAAAAAGCGTCCGATTGGAAATGTCAAATAAAAAGGTGCCAACTGTGTGGGGCGAATCAAATGCACCTTAAATGCTTCTCCCTATGCAAGGTAGGGAGGAGGGTGCGGCCCTTCAGAGAGAGAGAGAGAGCTCGTGTTGGTAGAACTCTGCAACAGCCCTCTTAATGGCGGTGGCCATGTGTTGTGTGTGTGGAATGAGAGTGTTTGTGCTGTGTGTGTTTATGGTGTCAGGGCTGTGATAATGTTGTGTTTGAGAGATGTGCAGGAAAGGAGAGAGGAAAGCCGATTCCTTTTTCCATAAAGCACTCGATGAGAGGTCCGAGTTATTGTAAGCGAGCGAGGGAGGGAGGGAGGGGCGGAGACAGAGAGAAAACAGATCCACGTTTCCATAAAACTCTTCCTGATGGACAGGGGCAACAGGAAGTCAATTACTGCTTAACAGAAGAGGAAGGAAACCGGATACCCCATTCATAGTAGGTCATCAATAGGAGACCTATTCTCTCTCTCTCCCACTGTCTCTCTCCCCCCCCTCTTTTTCTCACTCCTTCCCTTTGCTCCATTACCTTTCTGTTTCTCTCGCCCTCTTTCATCCACTCTCTCTCTCGTCTTTCTCGCTTAATATTTTCCTCCCGGTGTCTCTCTGTCCCTCACCCTCCCCCGCCAGTGTTCTGTTCTTCATTGGCCTGATAAATTAGAAGCCCCCCTCCACCCCCCCCCCCCTCACATCACATTGATATTCACAGACCGCCACGGCAACCTCTCGACCACCTGACACATCCGTGCCGTCGCTAACCACCGGCGGAGGCCGACAACCGCCATTTTTGGTCCCTCTTTTCTCCCTCGTTCCAGTATGACGCAGAGTTTTAACAGCAGGTCGGCCACAGACAGACAGATAGATCTTCCTGTTTTGACGGCGACGCCTCGAGAGAAAGGACCGGGGTGTTTAACTGGTTGCGCAACCCTGTCTCTCTGGAGCCCACAGTGAATGCACCTCAACTGTCCGCTGGGGTCCCTGGCGTCGTTGGTGAGGACTGAGAGCATGTCAAGAATGTCTAGAAGCTTCCGTGGAGAGAGGAGATGTCCTGCGGGGGGGTCGTCGCCGGCTACAGACGGTTCCCGGGAGCCATGGCAACAGCAGACTCAGCGCTCAGCGGAGTCTCTGCATGAGACAGGCGAAGACTCAGACAGCGGAGAGACGAGGGGAGGGGGGAGACGAGGGGGGAGACGGATGAGAGAGGGATGACTGTAGAGAGAGAGAGAGAGACAGAGGGATTGTAAAGTGTCTTTATCCATCAGGGGTCTAGGGGAGACAGCAGGATTCTGTCTCTCTCTTAGTCTCTGGTGTGGGGTTTGTTGTGGGGGTTCTCTCTTCCTCCGCCCTCCCTCCATCCCTCTCTCAATCCCTTCATCCCTCCCTCCCTTTCCCTTGCGTTTCAGAGGCACCTCCTCAGTTCAAATCAAACGAAAGTCACCCAGCACAGCTGTTCATGAATACAGCACCAGCCTCATTCCCAGCCACACTCTCCTGCCTCCACCCCAGCCCGAGCTCCAGGAGCTCCAGCCGTTACACAGCGGTGCTGCGGCCCAGCAGAGGGTAGGCCGTGGGCAGGCCACAGTTCTGCTCCAGCCCCCTCAGACCCTGGAGCCCCTGCAGACCCAGCCCTGGGTGAGTCCGGCCCTGCCGGGGCATGGTGGCGATGGCGGACGCCTGCAGGAAGGCCGGGGGCTGGGAGGCCAGTGTGTTGTGGTTCAGGTCAATGGTGGAGAACAGGTGTCCCAGGGAGTCCCAGCCCCTGGAGGTAGGCAGCCGGATCAGAGAGGAGTAGGCCCGGTCGGGGAGCACCGTGGCTGGGGGAGGCTTGCTGGTCTCCACCTGGTGATGCTCCTGGAGGTCTCGGGGAGGCCGGGGGGCCGGCTTGGTGTAAGTGCCCCCCCGGGGATCGGCTAGGACCTCGCTGTAGGGGGGAGGGGGATCCTCCATCAGAACTGCCTCCTCGTAGCAGGGGGGCTTCCCGAACACGTCCGTATCTGGGGGGAGGAAGGGAGGGAGGGGAGGGAAGAGGGGGGCGACAGATTGATTGACAAAGTGGCATGCACCAGTCCCTGTGTTACTTTCACCAGCCTACACAAAGCACTGCACCGGAACAACCCACTAATTCAGTTTGCCTCCGAATGCATGTTGTGTGTGTTTATGTCTCTCTTGTATGTTTGTGTGTGACTAAGTTCCTATTGTGTGTGTGTGTGTGTGTGTGTGTGTGTGGATATGTGACGGTTTCTATAGTGTGTGTGTGACTGTTTCTATAGTGTATGTGTGTGTGTGTGTGTGGGCATGTGACTGTTTCTATAGTGTGTGTGTGTGTGATCAGAGGTAAACAGATCTCACAAGCGTTGTTATATAACGTTACTGTTGCTCCTCTGACGCCAGCAGGGCTCAGATGACTTGATGTGTCTAGAGTTACTGATGTCACTGCCTCCTACACATCCTGCCCTGCTTGTCAGCTGACAGCCCTCACACAGGTCCAGCTGCCTGCCTGCCTGTGTGTGTGTGTTGTGCATTGACAGTACGTGTATGTTTTGGATTGTGAGGAGCTGAAGAGCTTGCTGTTGCCTGTGTACTAGGAGCGAGAGGCTGATCTCAGAGTGAAGAGAACTTAATGAGCTATTTGTTCTGGCAGGAACACTCAGCCCACGAGTGGGAGGCTCATTCACTGCTGCATTAGAACCTTCCTTCCCTCCTTTCTTCCTTCCCTCCCTCCCTCCCTCCCTCCCTCCCAGCACCACCCCTAAATACCCTTCTGACCCCAGCACCAGGCCCAAATACCCCTCCTATCCCAGCATCTGGCCCACATTCTCAGAACCAGCCCTAAATACCCCTTCTACCCCAGCATCAGGCCAAAATACCCCTGCTAACCCAACCCTAAATTTCACTACTACTACAACTCAAATCATAAACTGAAAGTTTAGATATGAATGCAGAATACCAACATCAAAAGCCTGAAGATTAAAATACCAAAAGCTATATCATCAGAGACTCGAAATACCAAAGTAAAAAATGAACTTACGTTCATCTATCTCCCTGACAGAAAAGAGTGTTGTCTATCTGTATTTGATGACCTTGCTGAGCAGGGCTGTGGTATCCGTAGCTACAGACCTGTTCACTGGAACCGCATGTTGGCTGACTATGTCACAGCACCTGTTCTGTGTTGGGTAATCATGCCACTCATTTTTTCCATAGGGGGGATAAAAAAAAAAAACTTGGAAAGAGTGAATGAGGGAGAGAGAGGGAGGGAGATCGAGGGAGGGAGAGAGATCGAGGGAGGGAGAGGGAGGGAGAGAGATCGAGGGAGGGAGAGAGGG
Source organism: Osmerus eperlanus (assembly GCF_963692335.1). Taxonomy (NCBI): domain Eukaryota; kingdom Metazoa; phylum Chordata; class Actinopteri; order Osmeriformes; family Osmeridae; genus Osmerus; species Osmerus eperlanus. Next base: position 13,868 of record NW_026911607.1, read on the forward strand.
AGGGAGAGAGATCGAGGGAGGGAGAGAGGGAGGGAGAGAGGGAGGGAGAGAGATCGAGGGAGGGAGAGAGATCGAGGGAGGGAGAGAGGAAGAAAGGATGCACAGATGAAGGAAGGAGGAGGCAGAGAGGTCGAAAGGAAGGTGGGCAACAAGTGAGGGAGGGAGAAAGGGATGAAGGAGTGATTGGCAGAAGGCAGGGGAGAACAAGGTGGACACTTGTTTTTGATTCCAGGGTCAGCCAAGTCGCTGAATACAGTGAGGGACTGATACCTTTGTAAGTCTTCTCCAAGGTCAGGAATGTTAAACTCCACGACTACAAGATGTTGTGCCAAACAGGACGTGCAGTAGGAAGACGGGGCAACTGTTACTGCCTGCTCTGTCATTACACTGACCATGGAGTGGCTTTTACTTCATCCCCCCCTCTCTCTCTCTCTCTCTTTAGCTTTTGTTTATCCTACCCCCTCCATCTTTTCTCTCTTTCACCTCCTCCACTATCCATCCCTCCCTCTCAGGTCTGGTCTTGACCCTGTCTCTCTCTCTCTCTCTCTCTCTCTCTCTCTCTCTCTCTCTCTCTGTCTCTGTTTCTCTCCCTGCCATCTCTCTCTGCCTACCCTCCATCTCTCTCTGCCTCCCCTCCATCTCTCTCTGCCTCCCTTCCATCTTTCTCTGCCTCCCTTCCATCTCTCTCTGCCTCCCTTCCATCTCTCTCTGCCTCCCTTCCATCTCTCCCTGCCTCCCCTCCATCTCTCTCTGCCTCCCCTCCATCTCTCTCTGCCTCCCTTCCATCTTTCTCTGCCTCCCTTCCATCTCTCCCTGCCTCCCCTCCATCTCTCTCTGCCTCCCCTCCATCTCTCTCTGCCTCCCCTCCATCTCTCTCTGCCTCCCCTCCATCTCGCTCTCTCTCTCTCTCTGCCTCCCCTCCATCTCTCTGCTGCTGTTTTGTTAACTATGTCACTGCTCTTCCCACTCACTCACCACCCACGCCTGGGTCCCGCTAGGCTAGCTGTCAAACTGCCACCATGTTTCCAACCAAGGAAGGCAGGCAGGCATCAGCTACAGACTGGTATAGGAACTGCGCACTTACCAGACCCAGTCCAATTCTATATACGAACACTGCTTAAAACCTAGGCATGGCCGGCGACCCAAAGGTCCAAATCAATCTCACTTTTATCCACATGTATTTGAATGTGTTATTCGAATTCATTCAGTACATTTTCTGGGTCACCCAGGCAGTCTTGTAGGACTCGAGACCGGTGTCTCGAAACCACTTTTTGAAAGTCTCGTCTCGGAATCGACCGCGTTTGACTCCGTCTTGTCTCGGTCTCGGACAAAGAGACATCACTGTTATTGGATGTAAAAAGTCACACGGGTTTTAGCTACCTGTGTAACGTCATACTGTATGTTTCAGGGCGCTAGTTTCAGTTGCTTGACAGCTTTTGTTTGTGAAAAAACAATGACGAGTCAGGCCACATAAAGCTGTGTAGCTAAGGATGAATATAAAGTTACGTTACATCAACGTTAACTAATGTCAGCTGCATACCTCTCCCGACTTAATAAAGTAAAAAAACAAACATATTTTAAATAGGCTGCTTTGCCTGGCCAAAGGCACATGACACTACCTTAAGAGTGCTAATTTTGAGTTCAAATACACAGTTACAGATCAAATCTAACTTTTTACTTAGTCAGCTGCTTGTGTGTTTGGAGTGGTCTGGTCTTGACCCTGTCTCGCCCTGCCTTGGTCTTGGTCTCGTCTCAGTCTCAATACACTGGTCTTGGTCGTGACTTGGTCTCGGTTTAGGTGCTCTTGACTACAACACTGCAACTGTGCGCATTAATCTACGCATCCATGTTCTTGTTCTAGTAACTAAGTACTTTGCGAGAGGAAAACATCCAATAGGGAGTGTTCACCTGGAGGTAGGGGGCCAACGATTTGCTCGTAAAGTGCATATCAGTAGATAACAGGATGTTTTTAAGAGAGCAGATAACCTTGCAAATAGGGTCCGTGTGTGTGTTTGCTAAGTGCATGTGTGTGAGAGAGGTAGATAAGAGAATTTCGAGGTTATGTAAAAAGGCTTAGCGTTCGTTTCGTGCTGTTTCCAACAGAGATACCTGGGCAGGTGTTTACACACATGACAGCTGCACAGAAACACATCAAACACGTGTCCCCGTTTCCCAGCAGACCCCGTCGGTGTGACCCCGCGTGCGGAGGTGAGCGTACCTTGGCCGCCGGCCCAGTGGCCCTGGGGCAGGGTGTAGGGGGTGTGCGGGGGGCAGAACTGGGGGGCCTCCCTGAGGGAGGGGTAACCCCTGAGGCAGTCGTGGGGCTCCGTTTCCAGGGTGCGGAGGCACTGTTCCCTCAGCCGCTGGTCGCGGCGGCGTTTGAGCTGGCGCTGCAGGAAGCTGCAGAAGCAGCACAGCATCACAATGAGCGCCCACACCAGCCAGAAGCCCGCGAAGCACGCCAGGAAGGTGGACGTGCCCGGGGACATCACCATGGTGACGGAGGGAGGTGGAGGAGGAGGATGGGATTGATGGAGGGAGGGAGGGAGGGAGGATGGAAAGGTAGGAGGGAGGGATGGAGGATAGGAGGGAGGGATGAAGGGATAGAGGAAAGGAGGGAGGAAAGGAGGATGGGATTGATGGAGGGAGGGATGATGGGAGGGAGGATGGAAAGGAAGGAGGGAGGGATGGAGGATAGGAGGGAGGGATGAAGGGATAAAGGAAAGGAGGATGGGATTGATGGAGGGAGGGATGATGGTAGGGAGAGATGATAGGAGGGAGGATGGAAAGGAAGGGAGGGATTAAGGGATAGAGAAAAGGAGGGAGGGAGAGGAAGTGGGATGGAAGGAGGGAGGGATGAAGGGAGAGAGGAGGAGGAAGATAGACTACTGGCCAGCACTACTGGTCCAATGTCATCAGATGATTTTTTCCCACAGGGGGTGGGATATGGTCCTGATGGGAGTTGAAGTCCTGGTTTGGAGGATGTAGTCCTCTTACTCTGTCAGTGTTGGAGGTAAAATCCTGACGCAATGACCGTTGTCATATATCCTCCTGGAAAAAGTGGTTCAGATTCTCTCCAGGTAACTGCCTAGAGGCCAGCTCTGGTACTGCAGGTCAGAAGGCCAGGCAAACCCAATTGTTCTTCCTGCCAAGGTCACATGGGTGCCTCGTGGAGAACAGCTGGTTCCACCAGGGCACACGGTTCCGTACGGTTCCGTCTCGCTTCCGACGTTCTGCGTCCAACCCCCCCCCCCCACCCCCCGGAGCGCCAGGCCCCAGGCGGTCGTTTCCCTCACCTAAGAAACCCACAGGGTTCCACCGGTTCCAGCTGTGGAACAAAGACAAGGGGAGAACAGGGGGGGGGGGGGGGGGCATCGTTATCAATTACATAATAAACGAACATATTTTCCAAACACGGAGTATGAAATACTGAGCTGGACGGGCCCAGCTGTCCAAACTTCATCCTGGATGACGGTAGAAAGCGAGTATCATGTTCACCCATCGGATGGGGGAGGGGGCGAGGGGAGGGGGCGGGATCTATTTGTTATGTCCCAACACACATACTACCATATGTCCCTATAGGCTACACATACTACCATACTATTTAGTATGTTCCAACACATATAATACAATACTGTGTGTCTGAAAAAGGCTGTGTGATTGAATGGCTGACATTTTGGGTCCGGAATAGGAATGCTGAAGGGACCAGTTTCCTAGTTACAGGCTGGAGAATCAGGATACTGCGATACGCTTGAATTTCCTGTTGTTCGTGACACATCTCCCTGTGATTGTTGTTTATTTTCTGCTCTGGTCTGCTCCTCCTCCTCGTCCTTCTCCAACAATAAGCAGCGGAACATAGCAAGTAACACACATGCACACACGCTCTATAAGACACACACACACACACTCTCTGTAAGACACACACACATGTTCTATAAGACACACACACACACTACAATAACGCTGAGACAGAGGCTAAGATTCTTATCTCCCTGACCTTCTCAGTGTCAAACTTAACTGCTCCACCTCCCTCCTATATATATAAATAAACATATGTTTTGTTTTTCTTCTAGTTTTTGGATTCTGGCTTACTTGATAGTCTGGTCCTTGAGCTGAACTTCTGTAGGTGAGCCTACTGTTACAGAAGGTACTCGTGCATGAAATGTTGTACTTGAGAAAGAGTCCTTGGGCATCAATGATGATGTACCTTTCTCTGGTGACGCACACACACACACACACTACCATCAGGTAACTATGACACGCAGTCCTGCGTCAAGCTCACGATTAAACATGGAATTAGTGGGTAGGTCAGATGCATGAACCCTATCCTTTACTCTTTGTCCTAGCTGGCTTCCTAGAGGTCCTTAATCACTACTTCCCAAGTAGAAAGCTGTCATCACATTTCACTTCGTCAGCTCAAATCTCCGCTTTTGTCAGCCTCGAACCCCCCTCCTCTCTTTCTCTCCCCCCCTCTTCATTCTTGTGTTTCTTGCTTCTCATCCTCTCCTTGCCCCTCCCTCTCCCTTCCTCTCTGCTCCTTCTCTCCCTCCCTCCCCCTCCTCTCCTCTCTGCTCCTTCTCACCCTCCCTCTCCCCTCCTCTCCTCTCTGCTCCTTCTCTTCCTCCCTCTCCCCTCCTCTCCTCTCTGCTCCTTCTCTCCCTCCCTCTCCCCTCCTCTCCTCTCTGCTCCTTCTCTTCCTCCCTCTCCCCTCCTCTACTCTCTGCTCCTTCTCTTCCTCCTCTCCTCTCTGCTCCTTCTCTTCCTCCTCTCCTCTCTGCTCCTTCTCTCCCTCCCTTTCTTCTCCTCCCTCCCCAATCATGAGTCAAATTCTGTATTCCACCTCACCCACAGAACGGTTATGAAAAGTCTTAAAATAATTCTGTCATTTGTCAAGGATTGGTCTCATGATTACATCATATTAATCTGTCATAAATGAGCCCCCTTCCATAGAGGTCGGTGGGCTGGTAGGACAAGACATTTGAATATAAATTATTACAGTGTTTGAGTTGACGTCTCTTTTTAACTTTAACACTGTACATTAACCAAACAAGCAGAGACTGGGCACTGAACACCGTTTATAGAAATATGTTTGTACATCATCTGGTCATCTACGGTTTATCCATGCGTTAGCAAACCACTGTTATGAAAGCCAAAATAACACCCACCTGTGGCACAGGTACCGTATTGCATGTAGCCATCTGCACAATCCACGTCCGTGGATATCTTGACTCGCATTTGAGTTTTTATAGATCAATAGCTCAACAGTTTATTGAACAATCGTGCCTCAAGTAGGCTATTGTAAAGTGATGTCTGATGTAGTGTAAATCAATTAATATAATCTTGCAATTGCGGCGCACTACTGCATTTTTATTCCCGGGGCAACGAAAACTGACAATGAAATCAAAACAATTGTTTAATTGGCTTACCGTTTCTGTGTCTCCGTCCCCACGCGCCCACTGTCGCGGATCGAACGTGTGTCAGAAAGATTGGATCAGTCACTCCGCTCCGTTACAATGAGCGCGCTCGGGAATCTGGTGCCCGTTATTGAGTCGTGTTGACTGTGCAGTTATGTCTGTGCTTTGCTTATTTTCCCATCCATCGTTGTCGCTGTAATATTTGGTGCGTGACGCTAAGTTTCTCGTATTCTCAGGTCCGTGGTCGGTATTGCCTTTCACGAGCGATGTTCGTTTGGCTCACGATCGACCGTCAGTCGTGCCGTGGAAATGAGAAACAGGCTATACGAAGCATAAACGGTATTCACCTTGGTAACCTGGCTCCTCCCTTATCCGTGAAATTCAGTCAATCTCCTCCTCTCGCTCTCTCATCACTCGTGATATTTGTGGTGTTTACTTCATACAATTTGATACATGGGGTTTTTCCAAGGACGCACGACCTGTAAATGTCAGATTGTGACCATGCGCTTGTGAGTCGGAATAGCTATGGAAAAATGTTGTATCGTCCTTTTTGTCTTATTAGTAGCCTAACTTGTAAGTCTTTCATTGTAATGTTCTGCGGTATTTCTGTGGAACTTCACAGTGTCCTATTAAGATTGGCAACCGGAGGATTCTTAGCATATTGTGTCAATGTCCCAGTGTAAGCGAAAGATAAGGTAACAGGCTCTATCGCATGACCGTTTACGACTCTTCAGAACCAACACGTTAAATATTAAAGCCCTATTAACGTAATGAGACCTCAAAAAACGTCTGCTCACAACATACATATTTCAGAGTCACGTAATTTTCAGGAGAACAATTCCACATCCAATTTGTCTTGACGATTTCCTTAACCAGCAGACATTCCTTAACAGAAACATTCCCCTCCATATTTTTTATCAAGTTACGGCAGCAGTCTCTCATTAGCATAATCAAGTTAAACGGTTTGTTGAAACGTCATCAAAGGATGTATTAGGTTTCTGAAGTTCCTCCCAAGTGTGTGATGAAGCGTCGTCCTACTGGGGGACTTGACTGTCCTGGCCGAGACTGAGCCACATCCGTTTACTGACAGTACAGCCATTGTTTATGTGTGTGTGTGTGTGTGTGTGTGAGAGAGAGAGAGAGAGAGAGAGTGTGTGTGTGGGCCTATGCTTGTGTGAAAGATGACACTTGTACAACACTGCTGTCTCTAATAAGCCTTGGGAGGGTTCGATTGGGTGGTCGACCACACAATTCACGTCCAAACGCCCCCAGGACCAGAACCTTAGCAAGTCATCTCTGTATCAGATTAAAACCTTCAGTCTCTCCCTCTCTCCTCTCTCTCTCTCTCTCTCTCTCTCTCTCTCCTCTCTCTCTCTCTCTCTCTCTCTCTCTCTCTCTCTCTCTCTCTCTCTCTCCTCTCTCTCTCTCACTCACACACACACCACTACAACCCCCCGCTTGGCTTTCAAACATTTGATCTCCAGAAGCCCCCCCCCATCCCCCTCCAGCTGTCTCCAGTCATGGTAGCCGACCCTCCACATCCACACTGAGGCCCTTGTCCTCACCGCCCTGCTATAAAGATGCGTTTGTTCCAAACACCCATCTCTATTTGGCCCCTGCTTGGGTTGTCGGCCCCCCCTGTGAGAGGGGAGGATGATGGGCTGTGCTTTAGTGCGGGCCCTCGAAGGCCTCTGGCGGGCAGAGCAGGGGCCAATGATGTCCTGGGGGTATGATGTCACTATGACGTTTGGGGAGCGGTTGGACTGTAATTACATGGGGCCATGAAAATCACCCTCTTTCTTTCTGCCTCTGTCTCTCTCTCCGTCTCGCTCTCTGTCTCTGTCTCTCTCTCTGTCTCTCTGTCTCTATGTCTCTATGTCTCTCTGTCTCTCTGTCTCTCTGTCTCTCTGTCTCTGTCTCTATGTCTCTATGTCTCTCTCTGTCTCTCTCTCTGTCTCTATGTCTCTGTCTCTCTCTGTCTCTCTTTCTGTCTCTATGTCTCTGTCTCTCTCTCTGTCTCTCTTTCTGTCTCTCTTTCTGTCTCTATGTCTTTCTCTCTGTCTCGCTCTCTGTCTCGATGTCTCACAGGTGTTTAAGGTAGCACCTACTTCTGAGTATAATCAATTATACATTGGCTTTATTGAATACAGAAGGTCATTCAAGACCTCTGGAGCCCTAGTCTGGAGACGGATTATTATCACCCAGCATGCTGTCAGTGTGTGTGTGTGTGTGTGGGGGGGGTCTGTTGTGGTGTGTGTGTTCAGGCGTGTGTATGTGTCCAGATACATGTGTGTGTGTGTACAGATGTGTGTATCTACAGGTGTGTGTGTGTACAGGTGTGTGTGTCTACAGGTGTGTATGTATACAGGTGTGTGTGTCCAAGTGTGTGTGTGTGTGTACAGGCATGTGTGTGTGTGTGTGTGTGTGTACAGGCAGGTGTGTGTGTGTGTACAGACATGTGGGTCTGTGTGTGTACAGGTAGGTGTGTGTGGGTGTGTGTGTGTACAGGCATGTGTGTGTGTGTACAGGCAGGTGGGTGTGGGTGTGTACAGGCATGTGTGTATGTGTACAGGCAGGTGGGTGTGTGTGGGTGTGTGTGTGTACAGGCATGTGTGTGTGTGTGTGTGTGTACAGGCAGGTGTGTGTGGGTGTGTGTGTGTACAGGCATGTGTGTGTGTGTGTGTGTGTGTGTACAGACATGTGTGTGTGTGTGTACAGGCAGGTGTGTGTGGGTGTGTGTGTGTACAGGCATGTGTGTGTGTGTGTGTGTGTACAGGCAGGTGTGTGTGTGTGTGTGTACAGGCAGGTGTGTGTGGGTGTGTGTGTACAGGCATGTGTGTGTGTGTGTGTGTGTACAGGCAGGTGTGTGTGTGTGTGTGTACAGGCATGTGTGTGTGTGTACAGGCAGGTGTGTGTGTGTGTACAGGCAGGTGTGTGTGTGTGTACAGGCATGTGTGTGTTTCTCCCCCGGCCCCACAGCTCTCTGCTCTGAGGGACGTGCCAGACATATCGTCTGTTACCCAGGAACACCCTACGTTCCCATCAGTGCCCACTCTGCCACAGCGCGACCAGCCACGCGGAGGAGGAACCCCTGCATGTTGCTGTTCTGTGCTCCGGAACAGAATTGTTTACAAAAAACCCCCGAGCATTCTGGTCGTCTGTGTTCCATAATAGAAGCGAAGCATTCAATCGTTCTGTGCTCTAGAACAGAACAACAGAGCACTTTGCTGTGCACTCCGTGTTCCAGACACGGAATCGCACATAGCTACAGGTGAGATGTGAAACTCCCTCCATAACATGCATCGGTGGTAGACGTGAAAACTCACGACCCAGTTGCCGCGAAAGGCTTGGAGAATGCTTCGGATCAAACGTGTCTGTCGAACGAACCCGTTTATTACTCATGAAGTGAGTGTTCTGAAACACGGTCGAGTGTTGTGTTTCCACACCCCAGTGAACGCGAGCTCACTCGGGAGAGAAGGGGAGAGGCTCTGAATGTGGATGAGGGATTTAGCTGCGATACAGAGGCAGCGTGACCTCCTCTCTTGAGAAATCCTCACACCGCGAGCAGGATGGAAAACAATTTAGACAGGCCAGTATGTGATTGCTATGACAACACTCAGAAGGATTATCATAGATATTACATAAAAGCAGTTTTTACCGGTCGTTCTCTCTCTTTCACTCTCTCTCTCACTCTCTTTCACTCTCTCTCTCTCTCTTTCTCTCTCTCTCTCTCTCTCTCTCTCTCTCTCTCTCTCTCTCTCTCTCTCTCTCTCTCTCTCTCTCTCTCTCTCTCTCTCTCTCTCTCTCTCTCTCTCTCTCTCTGTCTCTCTCCCCGTTCCCCTCAGTGTGTGTTGCGACAACAGGAGAGACGGGACCAGTCAGTCAGTAAGTCATGCAGACATGCTGGTGATAGATGATTAAACACTGAAACAGCACAAGAGAACTGAACACATCCAGCCAAACACATTAAACAGTATGTGACAACACTACACTTGAGGTGCGTTTTTTTCCATCCAAAGCCTGTATGTCTAGGACTGTTTACTTGGTACATTCAGACCGTGTGAACCAAATCGAGAGCACCCAAAGTGTCTGCAAGTGGCAATTGACCCAGTTCTGTCAACCTGTCTGACAGACTGTGGTTCTGAGACGTTTCTGTGTCGTTGGGAACCCCCTTGCCTGGTTCTGTCTCAGCGGTAGGTCGCTGAGGTTCTGGGAGAAACGGGGGGGGGGGGGGGGGGATTTCAAACCGCTGGTTCCGTCCAGAGATTTGTAAATGTCAGAGAGCTAAATGATTGTTCGCTGAGATGCCCTCTCTCGCCCTTTCATCTCCTCTTTCCTCCCTCTCTCCCCCGCCTCTTCACCGACCCTCCGCCTCTTCTTCTCTCCCCCTTTCTTTACTCCTCTCTCCTTTTATCTCC
>NW_026911608.1:0-2500 GCF_963692335.1 Osmerus eperlanus
TGGACACTCATTACAATACCTCTAGCCCCCACACACACACACAGACTCAGAGACACCACACACCACACACACACACACACACACACACACACACAGACTCAGAGACACCACACACCACACACACACACACAGACTCAGAGACACCACACACACACACACACACACACACACACACACACACACAGACTCAGAGACACCACACACACACACACACACAGACTCAGAGACACCACACACACACACACACACACACACACACACACACACAGACTCAGAGACACCACACACACACACACACACACACACACACACACACACACACATACAGACTCAGAGACACCACACACACACAGACTCAGAGACACCCCACCTCACACACACGCACGCACACACCGCTGTGTTTAGGGTCAGGATTAAGGTGGAAGTCCTGGTGTGAATGCGAGCAGGTTTGCTCTGCTGCAGTTCACAAAAACACCCACCTGAAGCTAGCCCCCTGACACACATCACAGCTTGTGTGTGTGTGTGTACACGCATGTATGTGTGAGGTGGGGTGTGTGGGTGCCTGCTTGTGTGTGTGTGTGTGTGTGGGCAGAGCAGAGCAAGGCTAGTCTTGAGGCAGAGAGACATGCAGAGACTCCTAATTAACACGCCATGAATAACAGACTCTCTCCCTCCTCTATCACTCCCTCCTTCCCTCTCCTCTCCCTCCTCTCCCTCCTCTCTCTCTCCTCTCTTCCATCTCTCCATCCTCTCTTCCCCTCCTCTCTTCCCCTCCTCCTCCTCTCCTCTCCTCTCTTCCTCATCTCCTCTCTCTCATCTCTCCTCCCTCCTCTCTTCCTCTTGAGAGATGGAGAGTACAGTACTTACCCTGGGCAGGAAGAGGGCCATGGAGGACAAGAACGAGAGAAGATAAATATAGATAAAGGAGCAGATGGAAAGAAGTGAAAGTGGATGAAGAGAGAGAGAGAGAGAGAGAGAGAGGGGGGGGGAGAGAGAGACATGTAGAGAGAGAAAAAGAAGTAGAAGGAGAGGGGGGGAAGGGAGAGAGATGAGGAGGGAGGGAGAGAGGTAGAGAGAGAGGTAGAGAGAGAGGGGGGGGGGGGAGTGAGATGCTGAGAGAAAGAGGGAGGGAGTGAGATGTTGGAGAGAGAGAGAGAGGTAGACCTAGAGAGAGACTGAGAGAGAGAGAGATTTATCCTCCAAATGAGCTCTCAAGGTTTATAAGCAGCATTCTTCTTGCCAATTGCTACTTGGTTAAATGCCATAAGTGTATATCATCTATGCTAACTTTCTTGAATAAATGCTAATGCTAATCCATTCTGTCTGTCTCAATGAAAGAGACAGCGTAATTATGACACATGCTATCGGAGCTAATGTAGCATGTGAATGCTAATTAGACCTAACACCGAGAATGTCTGATTAGGATGGAGGAGCTGTCTAGAGTGTTCTTACAGTATGAGCATCAGAAAATGTAACTGGGATGAATGAATTGAGGAAGCGATGGATTATCTGTCTGTCTATCTGTCTGCCTGCCTGCCTGCCTGCCTGCCTGTCTGTCTGTCTGTCTGTCTGTCTGTCTATCTGTCTGCCTGTTTGTCTGCCTGTGTGTCTGCCTGTGTGTCTGCCTGTGTCTGTCTGTCTGTGTGTCTGTCTGTCTGTCTGTCTGTCTGTCTGTCTGTTTGTCTGCCTGCCTGCCTGCCTGCCTGCCTGCCTGCCTGCCTGCCTGTGTGTCTGCCTGTCTGTGTGCCTGCCTGCCTGCCTGCCTGCCTGTGTGTCTGCCTGCCTGTGTGTCTGCCTGTCTGTGTGTCTGCCTGTCTGTGTGGAGACGGACAGCTGAGGAGAGGATGATTGTCCAGGCAGGAAGATTACTGTCAGACAAGCTGAAAGTGCTCTGAATTATCCTGCTGTATTATCATTAATATCCTCATCTCTCTCTTCTCCCCTGAGCCCCTCTCTGTCTCTGTCTCTCTCTCTTTGTCTCTCTCTTTCTCTCTCTCTTCTCCATTCCTCAAGTGTCACCTTCAGCTCTGTGTTGGGCTAGCTGCCCACACTGTCTCTGGAGAATTCAGAAATCATTCTCTCCTCTCTCCCCCTCCTCCTCTCTCCCCCTCCTCTCTCTTCCTCTCTCCCCCTCCTCCTCTCTCCCCCTCCTCTCTCTTCCTCTCTCCCCCTCCTCCTCTTTCCCTTCCTCTCTCCTCCTCTCTCCCCTTCCTCCTCTCTCCCCCTCCTCTCTCCTCCTCTCTCCCCTTCCTCCTCTCTCCTCCTCTCTCCCCCTCCTCTCTCCCTTCCTCCTCTCTCCCTCTCCTCTCTCCCCCTCCTCTCTCCTCCTCTCTCCCCCTCCTCTCCTCCTCTCTCCCCTTCCTCCTGTCTCCCCCTCCTCTCGTCCCCTCCTCTCTCTCCCCCTCCTCTCTCCCCCTCCTTTCTCCCCCTCCTCCACCCTCTCCCCTCGTCCATATCGTTATATGGTATATTTTCTGCACCAAGCAGCAGTATGCAGGAG
>NW_026911608.1:7500-15000 GCF_963692335.1 Osmerus eperlanus
TTCTGGTTGGCTAGTGTGTAGACGGATGTTGATTGCTCATTGGTTGAAATTGTTTTTGTAGTTTGTCCTCTGGCTATAAGTGCTTTTGGCTAGGACAAGATTTAGTAGGGTGTGTGTGTTTGGTGTGTGCGCAGTTCGTTTGTGTGTGTTTACGTGTGTGTGTTTGTGTGTGTGTGTATGTAAACAAGGCCAAAGCTACTTTGTTCGGAGCAGAAACAGTCCCTAAACAGCTGCTGCGTGGTGCTGGGGGAGGGGGGGAGGGATGGAGGGAGGGAGAGAGGGACTAAGAGAGGAAGGGGTTAGGAGGGAGAGAAGGAGAGAAGGAGATGGGTAGAGAGAGATAGAGGGCCAGGGTGGGCAGGGAGTGATAGAGTGGAAGAGTGGAAGAGTGAAGGAGTGAAGGAGTGAGGGAGGGAGTGAGGGAGTGAGGGAGGGAGGGAGGGAGGGAGGGAAAGAAGAATATCTGAAAACAGAGGGATGAACAGAGAGAGAGACAGACGCGTTGGTGTTGAGTGTAGAAGCTTCCATCTTTGCTGACAGAAGCCTCTCTCCTCGTCAGGCCCTGACTGCCTCTCTCCTCGTCAGGCCCTGACTGCCTCTCTCCTCGTCAGGCCCTGACTGCCTCTCTCCTCGTCAGGCCCTGACTGCCTCTCTCCTCGTCAGGCCCTGACTGCCTCTCTCCTCGTCAGGCCCTGACTGCCTCTCTCCTCGTCAGGCCCTGACTGCCTCTCTCCTCGTCAGGCCCTGACTGCCTCTCTCCTCGTCAGGCCCTGACTGCCTCTCTCCTCGTCAGGCCCTGACTGCCTCTCTCCTCGTCAGGCCCTGACTGCACTGTCCTCCAGAAATAATTGAAAGACTGGGAGCAGAGAGAGAAGAAGGCAAATGCTGCTTTAATCTCATTTGCAGACGAACAATGGGACTGGGACTACGCTAAATTCATAAAAGTGGCTTTAATGCAATGAAATCTAATGAGCTAATCTCCACAGAGCTGGATGTTGGAAGAAGCCCTGCTGTGCGGACACACACACATGCACGTCCACACACACACACACACACACAATCACACGCACACACACACACACAATCACACGCACACACACAATCACACGCACACACACACAATCACACACACACACACACACACACATGCACGTCCACACACACACACACAAACACACACACAGTTACACACGCTAAAGCAAACTAATCATTATGAGACTCAGTTTTAATGAGAGAAGCTAGTGTGTATTCTACCTAATGTCAGCAGAGATGAGTCATGAGCTGTGTGTGTGTAGTGTGTGTGTAGTGTGCGTGTAGTGTGCGTGTAGTGTGCGTGTAGTGTGCGTGTAGTGTGCGTGTAGTGTGCGTGTAGTGTGTGTGTAGTGTGCGTGTTTGCATAGTGTGTGAGCTCGCGTGTGTGAGTCCCGTGCCGAGGCAAACAGGCCCAGATGAAACCATCAGTCAGGCCAGCCATCGATCTCTCCGATAATCAATAACCAGATCAATAGAGGCGATCTCCTTCCTGGGGTCAAGCTGAGTGGAGATCATTAAGGTTATTAACACCAGTAACCTTTACAATGCCAGGGGCAGCTCCCCCACGCAGCTCCGACCGGGTAAACAACAACTAACACAGTCTCCTGGCCTTCTCACAGCTGAGAGAGCATTGCCCCTTATTGATCAGCACGGGTCACTGCAGGCTAACTGCACCCACAGGCCTGTCAGGATAGCCTCAGGAAACTACGTTTCCCAGAATCCATCAGGGCCTGGGAAGATTCTCTTCCTTCAGGGATCTGGTTGGGGTTGGCATGTCTGTCTGTCTCTGTGTGTGCGTGTGTGTGTGCGTGTGCCAACATGTGTTTGCCTACGCGCGTGTCCATGTGCACATGTGCCTTCATACAAACATAACTGCATCTGTGAAGAACACAGGAAAACTCCCTAATGATCTCACACACACATGCATAGACACACACTAATGATCTCGTTAGAAGCCCGTAGTGTAGAATGCAAGGATAAAAGGATGAAAGTGTTGCCAATGAGTAATTTGGTTCCCTCGTTACTGGTTACCATCAGACCATTTTATGTAGCCTTGGTTTGTGATACCCTAGCCTAGCCTGTTTTAATCTAGCCTAGTTTGTTCTAATCTAGCCTAGCCTCTTCTTATTTAGCCTAGCCTGTTCTAATCTAGCCTAGCCTAGCTTGTTCTAATCTAGCCTAGCCTGTTCTAATTTAGCCTAGCCTGTTCTAATCTATCCTAGCATGTTCTAATGTAGCCTGGCCTAGCCTGTTCTAATCGAGCCTGGCATAGCCTGTTCTAATCTATCCTAGCCTAGTTTGTTCTAATCTAGCCTATCCTAACCTGTTCTAATCTAGCCTGGCCTAGCCTGTTCTATTCCAGCCTGGGCTAGCCTGTTCTAATCTAGCCTAGCTTGTTCTAATCTAGCCTAGCCTGTTCTAATTTAGCCTAGCCTGGTTTAGCCTTCCCTAGCCTATCTTGGTCTGGCCTGTTACAATTTATCATAGCCTGTTCTATCCTTTCCTAGCCTAGCCTAGCCAAGTTTAGCCTAGTTTAGCCTTGCCTTGCATTGCCTAGTAGGCTTCATTACCTGAGCTATGAGCTGGAGAAACCATTATCTTAAAAGAGGTCCTCACCTCCATACCAGTCATTTAGAGATGAATAGCTCTCTCTGTCTTCTATGTCTTATAACCCAGCTATGAGAGAAGGGTTAGATGTGTGTGTGTGTTGAACTCTGCAGTGTGAATTGAAGGTCATGGATTCTATAATGGACTCATGACCAACCAATCAGAATTGAGTGTGTACCTGTGTACCTGTGTGTGTGTGTGTGTGTGTAGGTGTGTGAGAGTGTGTACCTGTGTGTGTGTGTGTGTGTGTGTGTGTGTGTATGTAGTTTGTTGGAGAGTTAACCAAGCGTAAAATGAAGCAGTCTGAGTGATGATCAGACAGGAGAGCTGAGATGTCCCTCTCTCTCTGTCTCCCTCCCTCTCTTTCTGTCTCTCTTTCTCCCTCTCTCTTTCTCCCTCCCTCCCTCTCTGTCTCCCTCCCTCTCTTTTTGTCTCTCTTTCTCCCTCCCTCCCTCTCTGTCTCCCTCCCTCTCTTTCTGTCTCTCTCTCTCTCCCCCTCTCTCTTTCTGTCTCTCTTTCTGTCTCTCCCCCTCTCTTTCTATCTCTCTTTCTCTCTCCCTGTCTTTATCTCTCTTTCTGTCTCTCTCCCTCTCTTTCTGTCTCTCTCTCTCCCTCTCTCTTTCTGTCTCTCTCTTACTTTCTAGATCTATCTGTATCTCTCTCACTCTCTCATACTCTTCCACTCTCTTTCTCTCTCCCCCCTCTGATACACACCTCCCTCCTTCTCTACTCCTCCCCTTCTACTCCTCCTCCCTTCCTCATACCCCTTCCTCCCCTTTGCTCCGTCCTCCTCCTGTCCTACTCCCTCCCTTCCTCCCTCATCCTCCATTTCCTCTCCTCCTCCTTACCTCATCCTCCCCTCCTCCCCTCCTCGTGTGGTAAGGACCCCAGAGAGGAGGTGACAGTAATGGACTGACATCTTATCTCCTTCATCTATCATCTGAAGTCGTCATCTTGCCTGTAATACTCTAGCTGTTCTCTCACACACACACACACACACGTACATATTCACAAAGGTACATTTACATACACCGGGGACACACACACATGCTGTAGGCCCGCACGCATGGATGTAGACTTGAGCCAGCACACACACGCATGCACGCGCGCTACCTCTTCATCAGCATCTTGTAATGTCCTTGCCGTGATGAGATCAGTCCACACAGCCTTCACCCCTGACCCCTGCTGATGATGATGTCATTGCTGCCTTCACAGCAGGACTGCTCTGGCGGGTCAAAGGTCACAGCTTGGATCTACACTCACTGAATTGACTGCAAGGGGTGTGTGTTGTGTGGCGAGGGTGTATTTCTGTGTGTGTGTGTGATTATCCTGAGGTGAAGAGGAAACGGCACAACTGTGTAGTCTGGGATTCATTAGGAGGAAGTATCATGTACAAGGACTTCCTGTTTTTAATGAGCATATTCTTCTTGCTCTGCTGGTGTAGTTACTCTCTCCCTCTCTATCTCTTTCTCTCTCCCTCTCTCTCCTTCTCTCTCTTCTTTATCTCCCTCTCTCCCTCTCTCTCTCTCTCTCTCTCTCTCTCTCTCTCTCTCTCTCTCTCTCTCTCTCTCTCTCTCTCTCTCTCTCTCTCTCTCTCTCTCTCTCTCCTGGGAGATAAGAACAAAGACTTAGTCTCCACCCTTCATACAGTATGAACATCTTTTTCTTTCTCCCTTCTCTGTCTCACCCTCTCTCTCCCCCCTCCCGCCTTCTCTCCCTCAGTCCTGTCCACCAGTGATGATGTAATAGCATTTCTTCGCTCAGCTCTCTTGTAATCTTTGAATCATTGGATGGAATATCATGGCAATGGTCTCTGTTCACGCACACACACACTCACGTGCGCAAACATACACTCGTACGCACACAAACACACACACGTGCGCACACACACACACTCGTACGCACACACACACACACACATGTGCGCACACACACACACGTGCGCACACACACTCATCTGTTGTCAGCTGGTGTGTAGAACAGCAAGGCACCTTAATAGTTGTCTTTAATGAGCTAATTGGGTCTTGTTTTTCAGCGACGCCTTGATGGTTGTGTTTTCCTCTCTTCAGTGTTCTGTGTATCCTTAGAGGGACAGCCTGGTATTTACAGCACAGCCTAGAGGCATGTGGTATTGTCTCTCTCTCCCTCCCTCCATCACCCTGGTAGTTACAGAGCCTAGAGGCATGTGTTATTATATTTTCTCACTCTCTCGCTCTTTCTCCCTGTCTTTTCGCTCTTTCTCTCACACACATATACACCCACCTCTCTCTCACATTCCTCTCTCTCTCCCCATTTCTCTCTCTCCTTCTCTCCATCATTCTCGGCTGTAATAGACAGGTCCATGAACCAGACTTGTGATCAACACATGAAAGGGCCTGATCATGTGATCTGGTGTTAAAGGTACAATAAGATTTTTTCTGTAAGATATGAAAGGTTTGTCCCCTTTAAAGCAGTTGAGGCTACAGAGGCCCTCTGAGAGTTGTTCAGCAGCACAGACAGCTCACTGCCAGTGGAATGTCAGCCTCTAGGTTTTGGAGCGGTCTGCTGCTTTCCAGCCAATTATGTTCCGGCAATCCTGTTCCAGCCAATCACCTTCAGCGAGGCGGGCTTTACCTCCTTGGCTTATTTTGTGGAACAGCTGTCAATCAAACTCCAGCTGGAGGAAAGTACGGAAGCTCAGGCAAGAACTGGGGGTGCTGTTGTTCATATTTTAATTGTATTTGATAATTATTACAATAGCACCTAGTGCAGCTTTAATACACAGTTCACCAAATGATGGCACAGTAATAGAGCTTATGTGTGTGTGACAGTGAGTTTATTACCATGTGTTTGTGTGTTTGTGTGTGCATACATTTGTGTGTGTTATTGGGGTTGTGTGTATTCATGTGTCTGTTGAGGTGTGTTTGTGTAGATGTTTATTATTATGTTTCTGAGTGTGTCTGTGTGTCGGTCTGTATTTTGGTATGTGTGTTAGTGTGTATTATTGTGTGAGTGTGTGTATTATTGTGTGAGTGTGTGTGTGTATTATTGTGTTACAAAGGCCTCATTGTAGGATCCTAGCAGCAGCTGTAGTGAGTTAGACCAATCACAGTTTCTTCGCCAGCCATGACATCACTGTTTCCCCTGTCTGAGCCCTCCCCCTCCTCCTCCCCATTGGTCCACTGACAATACACTTCCTGTGTGGTCTGGGCTCTCTCTCTTTCTCTGTCTCTCACTCTTTCTCTATATCTCTGTCTGTCTGTCTCTGTCTGTCTGTCTGTCTCTCTCTCTGTCTCTCTCTCTCTCTCTCTCTCTCTCTCTCTCTCTCTCTCTCTCTCTCTCTCTCTCCCTCTGCTCTTTCCCTCTCTCTCTCTCTCGCTCTCGCTCTCCGTCTGCTCTCTCTCTCTCCCTCTGCTCTCCCTCTCCCCCTCTCTGCTCTCTCTCTTTCCCTCTACTCTCTCCCTTTGCTCTCTCCCTCTGCTCTCTCTCTCCCTCTGCGCTCTCTCCCTCTGCGCGCTCTCTCCCCCTCTCTGCTCTCTCTCTCCCTCTGCTCTCTCCCTCTGCTCTCTCTCCCTCTCTGTCTATGATGCTCTTCCTCCCCACTCTCTCTGTCTCTTACACTTCTGTTTGCTGTCTCTCTCTCTCCACTGCTCCTTAAGAATAGAGGTGAGGAGGAGGAGGAGGAGGAGGAGGAGGAGGAGAAACTGGGGAGGGATGAAGAGAGACAGCGAGAGAGCGATTTTAATAAATGCCATAAAGAGGGTTTGTAGAGCAGGATGATGAAGGAGGGACGAGGGAGGAGATTAGGTTGAGAGCTCAGCTCTGGATCACGGTAGGGTGTCGCCTGTCGCCTGGCACCAGAGTCTGGCACCACATCCTGGCTGATTCTGACTGGCTCACTGATTGGCTAGGTGGCTAGCTGACTGGCTCACTGGTTGGCTGGTTAGATAGCTAACTGGCTGGCTGGCTGGCTGGCTGGTTGGTTGACTGGCTGGCTGGCCACCCTGGAGAGACTGAACTCTGCCTTGTTG
The DNA here is from genome assembly GCF_963692335.1 of Osmerus eperlanus. Taxonomy (NCBI): domain Eukaryota; kingdom Metazoa; phylum Chordata; class Actinopteri; order Osmeriformes; family Osmeridae; genus Osmerus; species Osmerus eperlanus. The sequence goes on from NW_026911608.1 coordinate 14,151, forward strand.
CATTCCACAAGGCTTACTGCTGCTGAACACACACACACACATGCAAGCACACACACACACACACAAGCACACACTCTTTTCTGTTCATTTGTAGACCAGAGGCAGTGATATCTGGGGGGTGTATGCTTCTGTCTGTGTTCCTGCATGTGTGTGTGTGTGTGCCTGCATGTGTGTGTGTGTGTGTGTGCCTGCATGTGTGTGTGTGTGTGTGCCTGCATGTGTGTGTGTGTGTGCCTGCATGTGTGTGTGTGTGCCTGCATGTGTATGTGTGTGCCTGCATGTGTGTGTGTGTGTGTGTGTGTGCCTGCATGTGTGTGTGTGTGTCTGCAAGTGTGTGTGTGTGCCTGTTTGTGTGTGTGTGTGTGTGTGTGTGTGTGTGTGTGTGGCCAGCAGACCAGAGGAATGTGAAGCCAGTTCTGGCAGCTGTAGAGGAGGCAGGTAGATCCTAGCTCTGTGTGTTACTGCCTGGTGCTGGAGTCATGGGGCTGTGTGTGTGTGTATTACTGCCTGGTGCTGGAATCATGGGGCTGTGTGTGTCGCCTCTCACGATACCTTCTGTTGTCCTGTGTGTGTGTGTGTGTGTGTGAGCGAGCTTGCATGCCTGGTTGGTGTGTGTGCATGGTCTGTGTGTGTGTGTGCCTGGTCTGTGTGTGTGTGTGTGTGTGTGTGTGTGTGAGAGAGAGAGAGAGAGAGATAGAGAGGCTGATCATATGATGGTGTTAGTTACAGATGGAACATAGCTCAGATTACAGATCCTGTTTCATCTCTCTGGGATAGATTGATCAAGCCTGTCTGTAACCCTATCATGTACTCTCTAGATTAATTGAGTTACGGGCATCTTACATCCCAT
>NW_026911608.1:20000-34093 GCF_963692335.1 Osmerus eperlanus
GATTATCGCCATTTAGCCTCATAAGTGGATTTATGTCGGCATAGTTGCTTTACGTGATGTATAATTTCACTGGATTAAAGAGATTTTTTTTACAACTAATTGTTTGATGACTTGGTTTTACGATTGTTCATCTAAGTTAAAGTCTACCTCAAGTTGCGATTTAACAGGGCAGTAGGTGGCGCTCAAATGAGCGGGCCTTGGAAATGATGCACCCAAACGTGTTTTGATGACGTTGTTGTCTGAACTGTACTGTATTCAGCCTGTACAGGATGTGATCCGTAGAAGGCTGTGTTTATGTTTACGTGGTTACCTAGCATGTAACCACAGACACTAAACATGGGAGGTTAAGCTGTGTGTGTGTGTGTGTGTGTGTGTTACTGTGTGTGTGTGTGCTACTGTGTGTTTGGATGTGATGAAGTTGACTCTTCTATCTCTTCTTTCTCTAAATACTTCATACTGAACATTCTTAGATCACTCCTCTGCCCTCTCTCTCTCTGTCTCTCTCTCTCTCTCTGTCTCTCTCTCTGTCTCTCTCTGTCTCTCTCTCTGTGTCTCTCTCTCCCTCCTCTCTGTCTCTCTGTCTCTTTAACTCTGTATATCTCTCTCTGTCTGTCTCTCTGTCTCTCTCTGTCTCTCTCTCTGTCTCTCTCTCTCTGTGTCTCTCCCTCCTCTCTCTCCCTCTTTATGTCTCTCTCTCTGTCTCTCTAACTCTGTCTATCTCTATCTCTCTGTCTCTCTCTGTCTCTCTGTCTCTCTCTCTCCCTCCTCTCTCTGTCTCGCTCTCTGTCTATCTCTCTCTCTCTCTGGCTCTCTGGCTCTCTCCCTCCTCTCTCTCCCTCCTCTCTCTGTCTCTCTCTGTCTCTCTAACTCTGTCTCTCTCTGTCTCTCTAACTCTGTCTCTCTCTGTCTCTCTAACTCTGTCTCTCTCTGTCTCTCTCTCTGTCTCCCTCCTCTCTCCCTCCTCTGTCTCTCTCTCTCTGCTGACCTCTCCTCTCATTCCAACAGGAGTCCTCTCATTCAGCCTCCAGTCTAATCATTTATACACTCTCTCTTCAGTAATGACTCTCTATCTCCCAGTTGTTATTATGGAGTGTGTCAGTGGACTGTGTTTACACACACACACACACACACACACACACAAGCTGTTCCCTCTGTGTGTGTGTGTGTTTGTGTGCAGCTCTGCTAGTTTAATGGTATGTACAGAAGCCTATCAGAGTTGACCTATATTCCCTGACAGGCATTCTGAGGTGTATGTGTGGTTGAGTGGATTGAATGGTTGACTAACTGTCGGACAAGAAGGATGACTGACTAACTGACTGTCTGACTGTCTGACTGACTGACTGACTGACTGACTGCCTGACTGAATGACTGGATGAGTGGCTGGTTGGCTTGCTGACTGGATGGATGAGTGGTTGGCTGACTGGATGGATGAATAGCTTGATGGATGACTAGGGATATCTGGAGAGCTGCTTAGCTGTTCACAGAGTCCTGGTGATGCCAAGAACCAAGACCACAGAGAGGACTAGAGAGAGAGGGAGAGGTTGCAGATGGCAGAGCAGGGAGATGCTGTGTAGGATGGCAGAGCGAGGTGGAGGGGGGAGGAGGTGGTGGGGTCTACCCACCAGGCCTGTGAAAGATTAAGAGGGTTTAGTGCTCAAACATGCCAGCCTGGGTCTTCTGCTGCACCTGGGCTCTGCATACACCTCCTCTCCTCTCTGGCTGTCTGAGAGAGGAGAGAGGGAGGGAGAGAGACCTGGGCTCTGCATACACCTCCTCTCCTCTCTGGCTGTCTGAGGGAGGGAGAGAGGGAGAGAGAGAGAGAGGCAGTGTGAGCGATGGAGGGAGAGAAAGTGAGAGAGAGGGACAGAAGGATAGAGAAAAAGAGAGGGAGGGAGTGAGAGGGACAGAGAGAAAAAGAGGGAGGGAGAGAGAAAGGTAGTGGGAGGGAGGGAGAGAGAGAGAAAAAGAAAGAGGTAGTGAGAGAGAGTGAGAGAAAGGGAGTGGGAGTAAAAGAGAGAGAGAGTTGTTTAGGGACATGAACTTGAGGTGTACTTGATTTTTCTCACCAATAAAATGTGAGACCAGCTGCACAGTCCCAGAATAGCTGGGTCCAGGAGAAATCAAACGCACCTTGAATACCCACGAAAAAAAGAGGAATTTGACCCTGTTCTGTTGCACTGGTACTTCCTGTCTGTTTGCTATGCCTGGGGCTGACTTCCTGTCATGTGATCAGCGGTGCGTTGAAGGGGAGATGATTAATATCTCTGAGTAACCTGTCTCGCTGATGTGGCTGAATGAAGGTGTGCCTGTGTGTGTGTGTGTGTGTGTATGTGTGTGAGGTACAGACTGTGTAGTCAGCAGGTGTGCTGTGATACTCTGGATGCCCTCCAGGAAGGGTCACACACACACTGAGACAGAATCACACACACACACACACACACTGAGACAGAATAACACTCATACACACACACACGCACTGAGACAGAATCACACACACACACACACAGAGACAGAATCACACACACACACACTGAGACCGAATCACACACACTGAGACAGAATCATACACACACACACCATCTTTCTCCCAGCTGATAGATGTTGTCCAGTAGTTTAAGTGAAAATTATTGATCTTGTCATGTGACTTAGCTTTGTCTCATTCTATAGCCAGCATGTGAAGGTCTTTATTAGGGGTGTGTGTGTGTGCGTACTGTGTGAATGTACGGTGTGTGTGTGTATGTGTACTGTATCCATGTATGTTTGTGTGTATGTGCTCGAGTGTGCGCATGTGTGAGAGTATGCTTATGTGTGTGTGTGTGTGTGTGTGAGTATGCTTGTGTGTGTGCGTGTTAGCACAATCTCTTACCTGTGTGTGTGTGTTTAATGAAATTGCTTGTTCTCATCGGGAGAGTGGGCTCTCATCTGAGCCTTGCTGGGGGATTTCATTACACAAGTGTCTCTATCCCTCCCTCTATCCCTCCCTCCATCCCTCTATCCATCCCTCTATCTCTCCTCATCTCTCCTCATCTCACCTCATCTCACCTCATCTCTCATCTCTCCTCATCTCTTTTCTCCTCATCTCTCCTCATGTCTCCTCATCTCTCCTCATCTCTCCTCATCTCTCCTCATCTCTCCTCATCTCTCCTCATCTCTCCTCTCCTCATCTCTCCTCATCTCTCCTCATCTCTCCTCATCTCTCCTCATCTCTCCTCATGTCTCCTCATCTCATCTCTCCTCTCCTCCTCTCTCCTCATCTCTCCTCATCTCTCCTCTCCTCTTCTCTCCTCATCTCTCCTCATCTCTCCTCATCTCTCCTCTCCTCATCTCTCCTCATGTCTCCTCATCTCTTCTCTCCTCATCTCTCCTCATCTCTCCTCATCTCTCCTCTCTCTTGCTTTTCCTCCAGCTCTTCCTCATCTCACTGAGAGGGCAGATGCTGTGTGTGTGTGTGTCAGTACTTTGTCTCACTGAGAGGGCAGATGCTCTGTGTGTGTCAGTCCTTCTACTGCAGTGATGTCTGCTACAGGGCTCTGGATGCTACACATTTAGCCAGGTGGATACACACACACACACACACACACAAGCATTTAATATCTCTTACGAGGAGAGTGGAAGAGTGGATATTTCTCTAGATCAGACGTAACGTTAGGCCTGAGGCCAGGAGACTATTGTTGGAGTAATGTGTGGACATCTCCTCCTCTCTCTCCTTCTCTCTAGTGCTCTCTTCCAACCCCCTTTTCCCCTCTCCCCCCTCTCTCTACTTTCTGTTCCTCTCTCCCCTCTCTCTCTCCCGGCTGTTCCTCCACTCTGAGATTTTTTTATTTTCTAAAAGTCTTGATTGGTCAGTCTAAACTGCCAGGTACCCATCAGTTCCACAAGCCTGGACCTCAGAACAGCTGCTGAACAGCACTGAGCCAGCATGGCACACAACATGACCAGCCCTGGTAGAGCCTCTTCCTCATGACCAGCTCACTTCTTCCCCACTGCAAGAAACTCCTCCTTCAGTCCAACCAGCTGAGGAACAGAGAGAGAGTGAGGGATGACAGGATGGAGGGATGGAGAGAGAGAAGGATGGATGGAGGGATGGATGGAGCGAGGTGTATATTGTTCATTAATCAGGTTGACCTGGCTGCTGGGTTGAGTACATCATTAGTCAGAAACAGGAGGTCACACTCCTCTGACCATCAGCTGTGTGTGTTGGAGTGTGTGTGTGTGTGTGTGTGTGTGTGTGTGTGTGTGTGTCTGAGGGGAAAGGGTACAGCTGTTGTTATTGTCCAAGGTCCTCCATCCCCCCAAAGCACTCCCCCTTACATAAGGACACACGCACACACACGCACGCACACACACACACACACACATACACACACACACACACACACATACAGTACAAATGTCCCCTCCTCTCCCCTCCTCCCCTCCCCTCCCCTCCTCTCCTCTCTTCTCCCCTCCTCCCTTCTCCCCTCCACTCCTCTCCCCTCCCCTCCCCACCCCTCCCCATCTCTCCCCTCCCCTCCTCTTCCCCTCCCCTCCCCTCGAATGAGAGAGCATGTGTGAATCAGAGTGCCTCATAGTGTTCTTGCTGTGTTTATCCTCCAGATCCTGGTGGACTCAGTTTCCCAGCCTGCCTTGCAGTATGAGAGTGTGGTGGTAAACGACGGCAGCCCCATCCTCAGAGACCTGGTGTTCAGTCCAGACCACCGACACATCTACACCCTGACCGACCAGCAGGTAGGACACACACACACACACATCTACACCCTGACCGACCAGCAGGTAGGACACACACACTAGGGCTGGGCGATATATAAAAAACATTTTTATCTTGATTTCGAGAATTTATCAAATTTTTACGATATTCGATATATATCTCGATATGTTTTCATTTGCATTTAAATAATAAAAAGACATGATTTTCTTTTGCCCCCATTAGAAAACAGCAAAAACAATTTAGATAGAACAGCTATTGTTACGAAGTTACAAAATGTGTGGTGCAAATTTAAGCAAACAAAATGGACCTCACATGGAACAATGCAGAGTTCCTTATGTGACAGGACAAAAAAAGAGCAAAAGAGAGTGCCTGTGTGTGTGCAATTTTCAGTTTGTGCACATGCGCACAAACGGTGTGTGTCTGTGTGTGTGTGTCTGTGTGTGTGTGTGTGAACACAGGGAAGCCAGACGTTGATCGTAAAACACAAGCAACACAAGGACCAGCATTCTTTTTGAATATGTGATATTCACGATATTTTCACATTTTACATTGTCGTCAAAATTATTGCAATATTATCGCTGATATTCGATATATCGCCCAGCCCTAACACACACACACGGCTCATTGAGTCTCATTGGTAGACGTGTCCCTGTCTTTAACCCAGCCTGGGAAAGGTGGTCTCCCTCTCTCTCCTCCCTCTCTCTCTTTCCTCCCTCTCTCTCCTCCCTCTCTCTCTCTCCTCCCTCTCTCTCTCCTCCCTCTCTCTCTTTCCTCCCTCTCTCTCCTCCCTCTCTCTCTCTCCTCCCTTTCTCTCCTCCCTCTCTCTCTTTCCTCCCTCTCTCTCCTCCCTCTCTCTCTCTCCTCCATCTCTCTCCTCCCTCTCTCTCTCCTCCATCTCTCTCCTCCCTCTCTCTCCTCCTTTTCCTCCCTCTCTCTCCTCCCTCTCTTTCCTCCTTCATCTCTCTCCTCCACCTCTCTCTTCCTTCTCTCTCCTCCCTCTTTTCCCCCCTCCTTCTCTTTTCTCCTCCCTCCCTCTTCATCCCTTTCTCCTCTCTCCTCCTTCCTCTCCTCCCCCTGTCCTGTCTGTCATGTGCAGTTCTATAAGCTCTAATTGGAGGTTCTGCTCTTGAAAGCTCATTAAAGAGACTCGCTCGTCAATACTGGCATGCTCCCTTATACACACACACACACACACACATAAATACACACATATACACACAGATAAATACACACACACACACATACATACACACAATCACACACAAACATATACACTCATACACATTCACAGAAACGCACACACCTTTATAAAGACTCTCCCATGTGCTGTAATTGATGAATATGAATATGGTCCATATGGGCCACCGTACTGGACTTCTTTGCTCTGGGGGATGCTGTACTTCCTGCTCATGCATTTGAATCTGACAGCTTTATTTAGAGATCGCAATAACAGCCAGGGAGATCACATGTCCATTAAGGCCACATCCTCTCCTGGGTCCTAGCCTACTGTACTGAACTGGATCTCACACACACACCCGCATGCACAAACACACACACACACACGCATGCACAAACACACACACACACAGCTTGAGTCTTTTCATCAATAGAACTTCTCCTCCTCTCTCTTTCTTCTCTTCCACCTCCTCCTCTTTCCCTCTCCTCCTCCTCAGTAGAGGACGTTGACTGTGTGTATTTGAGAGTCTTTAGAGAGGAAGTGAGGTGTAATTGATATAAATGGATCTGATTGGAGAAGCTCTGACACAGGAAATGATGAACATGACACATGTTCGATCACTGGCAGAGATGTTAAACGAGAATATCTCTCTCTCTCTCTGTCTCTCTCTGTCTTTCTCTCTCTTTCGCATGCTCTTTCTCTGAAAGGGTTTTCATGACGACTCAGAACAGCTTGTCTGGGTTTTCTCCACTCTGAGAGGAAGAGGGGGAAAGAGAGGAGTGAGGAGAGAGGAGTGAGGAGAGGAGTGAGGAGAGGAGTGAGGAGTGAGGAGAGGAGTGAGAAGAGAGGAGTGAGGAGATGAGTGAGGAGAGAGGAGTGAGGAGTGAGGAGAGAGGAGTGAGGAGTGAGGAGTGAGGAGAGAGGAGTGAGGAGAGAGGAGTGAGGAAAAGAGAGGAGTGAGGAGAGAGGAGTGAGGAGAAGAGAGGAGTGAGGAGAGAGGAGAGAGGAGTGAGGAGTGAGAAGAGAGGGGGTGGGGAAATGTAATTGGTTCAAAGAGTTCTCTTTTTTCTCCGCCTCCCACTGTTCAGGGAGAGAATGATGGTAGACCTGAGGTCAACTCTCCCTCCCCCCCTCTCCCTCCCTCCCTCCTGCCCTCTCTCTCCCTCCCTTTCTGCCAGCATACTGAGCCCCACCCTGGCTCTGCTCGGCCCAGGACTACATTAAGCTGCCTGCAACTCTGGCAAGAACCAGATTTCAGTTAGCCCTGGATTTATACATGGAGATGAGAGGGAGAGGGAGAGGGAGAGGGAGAGGGAGAGAGAGAGAGAGGATTGGTGCTCAGTAATTGAACATGTTAATTTTCTCTCTGCTCCAATCAGATCTTGTGTAGTTTTCCCCCTCCAGACACACAGGGTCATGTGACCCTGCTGCTTCATGTCCAGGTCAGGTCGTGTGACCTGGTGTAGAGCAGGAAGTACGTGCGAGTGTTAATATGCAAGAGTGTGGTCTCCATGGCGATGTAATGACTGTCTGATGGTCGGTCTGTATTGATCCAGATCCAGACCTAGCACTGGTGTCAGCACTACAGGATAACCCAGGGAGGGGGGAGGGAGGGGGTTAAAAGAGGGAGAAAAAGTAAGGAAAGGAAAGAGGAAGAGAGCTAGAGAGAGTGTGTGCGTGTGTGTTCCTCTGATCTGATGTCTAAAGGATGGATCAGCTGACTGATCTGATTTGGAAAGCGGACGTCTTATTATAGTTGAGCAGATCAGCGTGACTCGGGTTAGGAGCAGGAAGTGGTGTGTGTGGTGTGTGTGGTACTTGTGGTGTGGGGTGTGTGTGGGTTGGTGTGTTGTGTGTGTTTAAGATAGCTGAGAAGCGTGACAGATGATCTTTCGCTGACAGTGACAGTGATATAGTCTACACTATCATTTACTGTGCTCTGTTCATTCTGTCTGGCCCTCTATCCCCCCCCCCTCTCTATCTCTCCCTCTGTCTCCCTCTCTCCCTCCTCTCTCTCTCTCTCTCTCTCTCTCTCTCTCTCTCTCTCTCTCTCTCTCTCTCTCTCTCTCTCTCTCTCTCTCTCTCTCTCTCTCAATCTCAATCTTCCATTTTTCTCTCTGTCCCTAACATTCTCTCCCTATCTCTATCTCTATTCCATTCTTTCTCACTATCTTTTTCTCTGTCTTTCTTTGCTTACCTCCAGGAATTAAATGCAATTGCAAGAGTGCGTTTCTGTACAGCTGCTGTTGTGGTTGTGATGTGGTTGTGTGTTAAGTCAGGAAACTACATCACAGCTAATACAACTTGATTCAAGGTTCAGGTGAATGACTCACGTTCACCCCGTGAGTCATTCACGGGATGGGATGAGAGAGGAATGAAGAGAGGAGAGAGGGATGAGGAGAGGAGAGGGGATGAGGAGAGGAGAGGGATGAGGAAAGGAGAGGGGATGAGGAGAGGAGAGGGGATGAGGAAAGGAGAGAGGGGCTGAGGAGAGGGGATGAGGAGAGGAGAGAGGGATGAGGGAGGATAAGAGAGGAGGAGGAGAGGGAAGAGGAGAGCGTCTGGTATTGAAAGGTTTGTGGTGAAATGAGGCCTGGTCTTTATTTGTTTGGTGACCAGAACAATGGCCTACTCTCCTGGGGATTGTGTGTGTGTGTGTCGGCTGGCTCTGCTTCTAGAAGGATCCATCCATCACAGTATTCTGCTATGATAGCACATTCCTAATGGCTCAGCTGGGCCAATTACTGCAGCTGATGCCAAGCCACTCCCACACATGTGGAATGAAATATCAGACGCAATTACATCTGTGGGTTTCTATATCTCCTTCTGCCATCCCTCCAGTTTCTCCCTCCCTCCACCCTGCCTCTCTCCCCTCCCTCCACCCTGCCTCTCTCCCTCTCTCCACCCTGCCTCTCTCCCTCCCCTCCACCCTGCCTCTCTCCCTCTCTCCACCCTGCCTCTCCCTCTCTCCACCCTGCCTCTCTCTCCACCCTGCCTCTCTCCCTCCCTCCACCCTGCCTCTCTCCCTCCCTCCACCCTGCCTCTCTCCCTCCCTCCACCCCTGCCTCTCCCCTCCCTCCACCCTGCCTCTCTCCCTCTCTCCACCCTGCCTCTCTCCCTCCCTCCACCCTGCCTCTCTCCCTCTCTCCACCCTGCCTCTCTCCCTCCCTCCACCCCTGCCTCTCTCCATCCCTCCACCCTGCCTCTCTCCCTCCCTCCACCCCCGCCTCTCTCCTCTCCCTCCCTCCACCCTCTCTCCACCCCTGCCTCTCTCCCTCCCTCCACCCCTGCCTCTATCTCTTTGCCTTCCATGTGTCTACGTCTATCCTTCCATCCTCCATCCCTCCCCACCCCTCCCTCCCTCCCCACCCCTCCCTCCCTCTCTCAGTTCAGATCCATCATCTCCTATAGGCTCTGTGTAGGATTAAGCACTGCCACTAGATGCTGTTACCTGGTGTGTGTGTGTGTGTGTTTACTCTGGGAACCTAGTCTAGTTGCAGAGTCTGTTCTCTCTCCTCTGATCCTTCAGTCAGCTGAGAGGAGGAACTGTGGTCAAAGCTTCAGGCACCACAAACCTTCCATGGCCAACACATACACACACACAAACTTACACGCACGCATCGCTCCAAAATAGCTGTTCTGCTGGTGTTAGCCGGAGGCGGTCAGCATTGCAAGAACGTCTGTCTGTCCATCCATCTGACCCCTAGGAGAGGGGGGGGGGGGGGTCGAGAGAGTTGTGATGAATAAATATGAGGTGGACATAACCTAGACAACACCAGACCCCAAGATCTAGTGAATAACACTTTTTATTGTGTGTGTGTGTAGGTGAGCAGAGTGCCAGTGGAGAACTGTGAACAGTATAACCTCTGCAGCTCCTGTCTGGGTTCTGGAGATCCTCACTGTGGCTGGTGTGTCCTGCACAACCTGTAAGTACACACACACGCACCACACACAGTTTGGGATAAACTTGAGTCACCAAATCTTACCTCTCTCAACCTCCCCCCCCCTCCCTCCCTCATCCCCCCCCCCCTCCCTCCCTCATCCCCCCTCCCCCTCCCTCCCCTCATCCCCCCTCCCCCCTTCCTCCCCCCCCTCCCTCATCCCCCCTCCTCCCCTCCCTCCCTCCCTCATCCCCCCCTCCCTCCCTCATCCCCCCTTCCTCCCCCCCTCCCCCCTTCCTCCCTCTCCCTCCCTCCCTCCCTCATCCCCCCCTCCCTCCCTCATCCCCCCTCCCCCCTTCCTCCCCCCCTCCCTCATCCCCCCTCTCCCTCCTCATCCCCCCCCTCCCTCCCTCATCCCCCCTTCCTCCCCCCCCCTTCCTCCCCCCCCTCCCTCTCCCTCATCCCCCCCCTCCTCCCCTCCCCCCCCTCCCTCCCCTCCCCCCCCCCCCCCAGGTGCTCCAGGAGAGACTCTTGTCAGCGGGCTGAGGAGCCACAGAGGTTTGCCTCCAGGGTGGAGCAGTGTGTCCGCCTCTCCGTCCAGCCTGCCAACGTGTCTGTCACCATGTCTGAAGTCCAGGTGTGTGTGGGTGTGTGTAGGTGTGTGTGTGTGTGTGTGTGTGCAGGGCTCAAATTAACGTCGTCCTGGGGGCTATGAAAAAGATGTCTGAGACAGTTCAAACACAGAATAGCAAACCTATTTTCGAAAAGAAATCTGAAATATATTCGAAAATATATTTTCAACCTTTCGAAACTTTTTGTCAAAAATATTTTTTGACCTTTAGAAACTTTTTCGCAAACATTTATTCAGCCATTAGAAAAACTTTTTTGGGGAAAACCTTTTTTTCACACTGAAAGGAGAGGAGGAGAGCGGATGAAAACAGACAAGCTGAAAACAGAGTAGAGTAAAGCATAGTAGAGTACAGTAGATTTTAGTAGAGTCATCATCAAGTATAGCCTGGTTCTGCTCTCTTACGTACTTCCGTTCAATTTTCATTCTGCTTCTGTACTGTGTCTTGGCTTTAGATATATTGGTCAGATTTCTCCGGTAAACTTTTTACCGGTACAATCAGCGAACAGAGGGAGTGGCTGAGAACGATGACGTTGATGTAGTGCGCTAGTTTGTGTTGTAGTTCCGTAATGGAGGCGGAGAAAGATGCGAGCGAAGCCATTCGGTCTGTTGTGGCAACGCTGCCGAATATCCAGAAGTTAAAGCCGGAGCAAGAACAATCTTTGATCCCCACAGGGTTCGTTTTGATTTTCCAGCTCGCTCGTTAGTCGTGAAGGAGTTGGCTAAGGCGAACGCTAGCGATTGGTTATGGCAGATCCAGAGTGGCTCTGGGAAGATCCAATAGTTTTAAACTTCAACAGAGTACCCGCCTTCAAGGAAGTTAACGCTTGTCAATGGAGCGAGGCCAGACTCTCTGTACAAATGCAATGTACGAGAGTCTGGTTAGGACCAGGCTAGATCAAGTACTCATCAATGATGCAAACCTATTTTTTAAAACAAATCGCTAATATATTTTTCAAACCTTTTGAAACTTTTTTTTGCAAATCTTTTTCAAACTCTAGAACCCCTTTCTTCAAAACCGTTTTTAATTGTATTTTTTATTTTATTTTTTAATTTTGTGGAATTACATGTGTCATCAATGCTCACATTTTCTAACTCCTCCCCCTCTCACCCCCATCCTCCTCCCCTCTCCCCCATCCTCCTCCCCTCTCCTCCCCCTCTCCCCCCATCCTCCTCCCCTCTCCTCCCCTCTCCTCCCCTCTCCCCCATCCTCCTCCCCATCCCCTCCTCTCAACTCGTCTCCTCCCCTCTCCTCCCCCTCCTCTTCCCCTCCTGTAGTTGGTGCTGCAGACCCAGAATGTTCCTAACCTCTCAGCGGGGGTGAACTGCTCTTCCAGGACTTCACAGAGACGGAGGGTCAGGTGTTTGGGGGGCGCGTGTACTGCCTGTCCCCCCAGCATCCGGGATGTGGCCCCCTTCACCAGGGACCACGGTGAGGCGCACGCAACACACACACACCACACAACATTCCTATTACAACATTTAGGATACAAAAGGTTTTTCTTCGTGTTAAAATATTATTTTTTACATTCACATTAGAATGTTGAGGTTGGAATGTTCGTTTAGAATTAGTCAGATGTTTCAAGTTAGAACGTTCGGATTAGAGTGTTCAGTTCATTCACGTTAACACAGTCCCTAGAATGGCGTTGTCATGTGCATCCACGGTGCCTGTTTCCTAGGTGATAAGCGTGTGGTGAAGCAGTAATCTGAAGTCTAAGGAGACAGGGATGAAGTTCGCTAGTGTGGACTTTGTCTCTACAACTGCACCGTGCACCAGTCGTGAGTCCTCCTGCCCCCTCACTGCTGTGTGTGTGTGTGTGTGTGTGTGTGTGTGTGTGATGAGATCAGAATCTTAATGTCATTTCCTTAATGACTTGGAGCTCCTCTGATGTCACTGAAAATGTTTTACCATCCTGAGTTATGTCTCCTCAAATCTGGGATCTCTCTCTTTAACTGTCTCTCTCTCTTTAACTGTCTCTCTCTTTAACTGTCTCTCTCTCTTTAACTGTCTCTCTCTCTTTAACTGTCTCTCTCTTTAACTGTCTCTATCTCTTTAACTGTCCTCTCTCTCTTTAACTGTCTCTCTCTCTTTAACTGTCTCTCTCTTTAACTGTCTCTCTCTCTTTAACTTTCTCTCTCTCTCTTCCTCCTCTCTCCTCTCCTGGAGACCACTTGGACATCCTATCATCAAAGCCTGTCGTACTGCCAATAATCCTGTGTGTATGTGTGTGTGTGTCAGGGTGTGTGTGTGTGTAACCCACATTACAGTAGAATATTCCCCACAGCATGCTGCCAGTGTGGCAGCACCCACACACTCCCCCATGTGACCCCTGACCCAGGAGTGTGTGGGCTGACAGACAAGCCAGGACACAGCCACACGCGCTGTTCTCTCTCTCACACACACACACACACACACACTCTGACACACACACACACACACACTCTCTCTCTCACACATACACACACTCTGACACACACACACACACACACACACTCTGACACACACACACACTCTCACACACACACACACACACACCTCTGACACACAAACGCACACACACTCTGACACACACACATAAATACACTCACTCACATTTACATTTACATTTAGTCATTTAGCAGACACTCTTATCCAGAGCGACTTACAGTAAGTACAGGGACATTCCCCCCGAGGCAAGTAGGGTGAAGTGCCTTGCCCAAGGACACAACGTCAGTTGGCATGACCGGGAATCGAACTGGCAACCTTCGGATTACTAGCCCGACTCCCTCACCGCTCAGCCAACTGACTCCCGTCCCGCCACTCACACACACATCCTCTCACACACACACACACACACACGCACACACATAGTGGGTGGGCTTGGACACCAGTAGGTCTGACCCAGCTATGTACACTGCCAGCAGGGATGGTACATGCTTAACAGTAGAACAGGACTGGACTTATTATATGATTGTACCATTATATGTGTGTGTGCGTGTGAGAGAGATTGTGAGTGTGTGTGTTTTAGAGTGTGTGTTTACTGTACTTGTATGATTATATTAGAGCTGCTTCGCAGAGAGAATGTCATGGTGTAATTGTGGTTTGGAGAGGGTTGAATGCATTTATTATGGAGAGGGAGGAGAGGGAGGGAAGGGATAGGAAGGGAGAGAGGAAGAAATAGAGAGAGAGACTGATAGAGAGAGAGATTGTGTCCATTGTGTGATATAATGTGTGCGCGCTGCTAAAAGGTTAGCCCTTCTGTCTGTCCACAATACTCATTTTCATCTGAAAAGCATTAATACATGCAGGCCTGAGATCTGTGGAGAGAACCACTTATGGAGGTTGGGGGGGGGAGGGGAGGGGGGAGGGGAGGGGGCAGCCTGAGCCCCCTCCCCCAGGACAGGCTCTCGCTGCCAGGCTGGAGGCTCACCGTGGGTCCAGGCTCTCCAGCGGGCCTAGCCGGCCACCCACTCAGTGTGCTCTGTGTGGGAGGGGGTCTAGTTGGAGTCGCTCCAGAGACATGGACCAAACTGCTCACAGACATGGACAAACATTATGCTCCTGTGGCCCCATGGTCTGCTTGGTAATCAGCTAGGTTCAAAGGTCACACTCCATCTAACACAGATTTATTAGGATCAGTAGTCTGGAGGGAGAGGAAGAACTACAACTCCCAATAACGCCCATTCCTTAGCAGTTAACACACCGGTCTCTCTAGGGGT
>NW_026911609.1:2500-18127 GCF_963692335.1 Osmerus eperlanus
GCGAGAGAGACAGAGACAGAGAGAGAGAGAGAGAGAGAGAGAGAGAGAGAGAGAGAGAGAGAGAGAGAGAGGAATGGTGGATGATTACACTGTGTGTAAGTGTTTGTCAGTATTCTATCAGCAACATCTGAATGTCTCTGTAGCATCTCCCTCGGCTGCAGAACATTCTAGAAAAGTTTCCGGATGAGAGGAAGAAGGGAATGAGGAGAGGATGAGGAGAGGATGAGGAGAGGATAAAGGTGACGAGAGGGGGAGAGTGTCTCACCAATTTAGTGGCATGGCTTAGTGATGTTGCTATACGGGGTCACAACTAATTATAGGGATTAACAATGATGAACAAAGTGACTCACAGTTGTTCAACCTCTCTCTCTCACACACACACACCATACCACACACACCACACACACACACACTGCATGAACCCAGACACACACTTCTTAGCATATACACACAAACACACACACACACAAATGGGCAGGCACTCAGCATTTCCAAATCGGCATGATTTAGGAAAAGCACTTTCTTTCACTTGAATGTGAGTGTGTGTGTGTGTAGGACAGGGATGTGTGTGTGTGTCTCACCGTCTGCGTGGTAGAGGCGGGGGGCATACCCTCCTTGCTGACGGTCAGCCGGAAGGTGTACTCCTGCTGGGCCTGCAGCTCAGAGCCAGGGACCCCCAGGACAGGACCACTGGAGCCCAGGCCAAAGTTCAGACTGGAGCAGAGGGACTCTCCCTGCAGGGGGGGGGAGAGGAGAAAGACAAGAGAGAAAGAGAGAGAGGGACAGAGGAAGGGAATAGGGAGAAGTGGGGGAGGGAGAGAGGGGGGAATTGAGGTTCAATGATGTATGCAGTTGTTTTTCCTCCTAAGCATTGGAACAGATGGTCAAAAGACTGATCTAACCATCACCCCCCTCTCCCTCCTCTCCTCCCTCCCCGTCTACACACCCCCCCCCCGACCACAACTCCTCTCGAAAACTACTTTCTCGTTTCAGAGGAAAAGGCCCAAAGACTCTCTCTCTGTTCCTTAATGGCTCCTCCGTCCCTTTCTCCACTGTCTCCCTCCAGCCGCCCCTTCACCCTTCAATCCATACACCCTTTTCTGCTCTGTTTATAGCCTCATTCAGCTGGAGGTTTCTATTCATTCTGGCTCATGCATTTCTCTCTCTCTCTTCTCTCTCCTCTCTTCTCTCTCCTCTCTCTCTCTTCTCTCTAACTCTCTCTCTCTTCTCTCTAACTCTCTCTCTCTCTTCTCTCTAACTCTCTCTCCTCTTCGCTCTCTTTAACTCTCTCTTTCTCTGCAGTTGTCGGTCTCCCATTTCCCCCAAAATGTTCCTCCTTTACTCAACTCTGCATTTCTCACTATTCTCTTTCTTGCCAACCTCTCTCACTTTTGCTCCATCTCCTTTTCTGTCTTATTCAGACAGATTGTGTGTGTGTGTGTCTGTGTGTGTGTCTGTCTTTTTGTCTGAGTTCACCCTTATTCAGACATGTACAATCTGTATCGAAGGCCATGTAATATTTCCAATGTTGCATTGCTATCAGTAGCTAGATGGTGTGTGAGAGAGAAAGTGTGTGTGTGTGTGAGAGAGAAAGTGTGTGTGAGAGAGACAGTGTGTGTGTGTGTGAGAGAGACAGTGTGTGTGTGTGTGAGAGAGAAAGTGTGTGTGTGTGAGAGATCAATGCTGGGTGTGGAGCGCTGGCTATGGAATGCTGAGTTTCTCTCGGAATGGTTACATAACACTAACTTTCTTCACAGTCATAATGTTTTTTATAATCTAATTTAGGATCTATTTTATGATAAATCCAAAACCTATTTTATAATCTGTTTTAAAATCTCTCTCTCTCCCTCCTTCCAAGATCAAGTAAATAAGCACAAAGAAAAGAAATTAAGAGACCCCAGGGATACTTTGCGATGGGACGATTCACTTTAGCTTAGTTTCAAACTGGCCTGCAAGCAGTTCCCACAATGCACCACAAAGACAGAGGGGAGGAGGAGGCGGAGGGCTCTCCTGTTTAGCAGTGAGGAAAATTGAAAATAGACAACCCATGACAAAGCGCCACAACTGCACAGAGAGAGAGAGAGAGAGAGACAGGTAGAAAGAGAGAGAGAGAGAGAGAGAGAGAGAGAGAGAGAGAGGGTGAAAAGAAAACAGCTAAAAAGAAACAGTGTAATTATATATTCCAGTAGTTTTACTGTTTCAGCTCAGCTGTCTTGTTTTCTCCCAGAGAACATGAGCAGCCACTGAATCCTGCCTGCTTTATTTTAAGAACCGATGTAACATGGCATCAACAGGGGCAAAGCTCACGATTATCTACAGCTGAATAGAGCAGGATCTTTTGTACCGTGCTCTGGAACACATTCCTTTAAAACAAGCACTCTTAGAAGACACTGCACAGAGGCCTGGGTTCTAGAACACCGAGCTGGCTTCTAGAACACATTCCTCTGGAGACCTGGCTTCTAGAACACATTCCTCTGAAGACCTGGCTTCTAGAACACATTCCTCTGGAGACCTGGCTTCTAGAACACATTCCTCTGGAGACCTGGCTACTAGAACACATTCCTGGTTCCCCCAGGTGGGCGGGGGGGCAGGGGGGTGGAGGAGGAGGGGGCGTAGTGACGAGCGAGAGCCTACCTTGGAGGTTTCCACACACTCCCAGTGATAGCTCATCAGGGACTGGCTCTCTGGGCCCATGTTGGGGTCGTAAGACTGCTCAGCGCTCAGCTGCAGGTCCTGGCTCCGCGACCACACCCGATAAGTCCCGCCCTCGATGATGGGCACCAGCGCCTGCTCCATGACGCTCAGCTGCAGGCACGCCTCCTTCCGCAGCGGCACGCCCTGATAGGCCAGCGAGAACACCAGCGTGTAGTTCCCGGCGCTCAGCGCCATCTTGGGCACGGACAGCTGCAGCCGCCTCACGTCCACCTCCCGCGGGAGGGGCACCACCGCCCCCTGCTGGTCGGAGGCCCCGCGGTCGGCGTTGTCGGGGCAGCGGGGCGAGCGCAGGACCTGCCAGAGGTAGCGGGCGCCGTAGCGGGCGCAGCCGCGCAGGTCGACGGCTGCCTCCATCAGGGCGGGCTGGGAGCGCCATGTGGCGAGGCGGGGCGCCTGCACAATGAGAACCCGCGGTTCCTCGCACTCCAGAACGCTGACGTTCACACCGGCGTGGGCCAGCGTCCAGCTCACCAGGTTGCTGCTGTTCACCTAGAAACAGAACACACACAGGGTTGAACCTAGGGACGGGTACAGCTCGGTGGTTAGAGCTTTTCACTGCCCTTGAATGCTAGAACGCTTTCTAGAGCATTCTTTTAACTCCAGCAATCTAAAACCCTTTCCTTAAAATCAGGGTGCCTCCACAACCAAATGTGTGTAAGGACACACAGTCAAGAACTGAACACAAAACCTCACCTGGATCAGGAAGTGACCCGAGCGGAAGTATTCGTACGTAACCGTCGCCACGTTGGTCATCAATGGCATCGACCCGTCGCCGAAGTCCCACAGGTACGTCACCGGGGACGCCCGGGGAGACACCGACACGGTCAGTGTTACCGTCTTGTTGACGAAGGTGTCGGCGGGCTGGGCCCGCACCTGCGAGGCCTCCAGGCGGGTCTGGACCAGGATGTGTTTGGTCACATTCAGGTTGTTCAGGGCGTTCAAGGCTCGCAGGAAGACGGTCAGAGAGCCCGGCTCCTCAGGGGTGTAGGTCACCTCTCTGTAGAAGCCCGTGACCTTGCGGGAGCGGTGGTGAAGGTCAAAGGTCCACAGGTAAGTCACAGGACGGCCTGTCAGGATGTCGGCCACGAAGGTTCTCTTCTCGCCCACGGGGATGGCGGCGGGGCAGCAGTCGAGGATTCGGAGGCGGCTGATTGGCTCCATGACCTCTACCTGCACGTGACGCCACTCCGAGCTCACCTGGACATGGGGGAGAGAGGGAGGGAGGGGTGAGTCTCACCTGGTTGTGTTAGAAGTGGTCTTACCTGGTTGTGTTAGCACTAGCCTCACCTGGTTGTGGTAGCCTCACCTAGTTGTGTTAGACTCAGCTGGTTGTGTTAGACTCACCTGGTTGTGTTAGCACTAGCCTCACCTGGTTGTGTTACACTAGCCTCACCTGGTTGTGTTAGCCTCACCTGGTTGTGTTAGACTCACCTGGTTGTGTTAGCCTCACCTGGTTGTGTTAGCACTAGCCTCACCTGGTTGTGTTACACTAGCCTCACCTGGTTGTGTTAGCCTCACCTGGTTGTGTTAGCACTAGCCTCACCTGGTTGTGTTAGCCTCACCTGGTTGTGTTAGCACTAGCCTCACCTGGTTGTGTTAGCACTAGCCTCACCTGGTTGTGTTAGCACTAGCCTCACTTGGTTGTGTTAGCACTAGCCTCACCTGGTTGTGTTAGCACTAGCCTCACCTGGTTGTGTTACACTAGCCTCACCTGGTTGTGTTAGCACTAGCCTCACCTGGTTGTGTTACACTAGCCTCACCTGGTTGTGTTAGCACTAGCCTCACCTGGTTGTGTTAGCACTAGCCTCACCTGGTTGTGTTAGCACTAGCCTCACTTGGTTGTGTTAGCCTCACCTGGTTGTGTTAGCACTAGCCTCACCTGGTTGTGTTAGCACTAGCCTCACCTGGTTGTGTTAGCACTAGCCTCACTTGGTTGTGTTAGCACTAGCCTCACCTGGTTGTGTGCGGTCAGGTTGATGTTGTAGCTGTCCACTCTGGAGAAGCGGTGCACGTAGGCCTGGTTGAGCAGGGGAACACCCGTCGAGTCTCCGCTGATGTTCAAAACAAACTCCACGTCAGTCCCCGTCGCCACGGCGGCCGTGAACTCCACCCTCTCGTCCACAGCGGCGATCTTGGTGCTGGCCATCAGCTCCAGCCCATGGATCCTGTCCTGGACGAAGAAGTCCATAGAAAGCGCCTGGCCGCTGACGTCGTTGGTGGCATTGAGCGTGACGGTGGTCCTCCTCGGGGAGGTGAACACGTGGGAGGTTTGCCTCCCTGTTCCTGTTCTGCCCGGCAACAGCCAGGTCCACGTCACGTCTGTCCCGGTCAGGACGGACCCCTTGAAGGACACGTTGACCCCCGTCGCCACGTAGTTCTGCTCGGTCACGTTCTGGGACGTGAACGACACTCCGGTCACCACTTCCTGGACGCTGATGGCCTTGGACACAGACTCGGAGCTGACCTGGTTGAAGACCTTCACAGTCACCAACTTCCAGCCGGGGCTGGAGAAGACCTGGGTCACAGAGGGTCCCTTCCAGGGTAGAGCGCCGTCAACTGCCGACCAGCGGTACTGCAGGTCTGATCCCTCGCCGGCCAGAACGGTGAAGTTAGTCGAGTCGTTCACCGCCACGTAGTCGGCACTGGTCACCAGCTCCAGCTGCCCCACCGGATCCAGAAACTGGATGGTTCTGTTGGCGGCCAGCTGACCCAGGAGGTTGGTGGCCCGCAGCGAGACGTCGCATGATCCCGGCGTGGAGAAGTTGACCTCGATGGTCTTGCCGCTGAGGTTGAGCGCCGCGCTGGGCGTTTCCAGCTCCCGGAGGAGATTCCAGCTGAACGACATGTTGGTTCCCTCCTTCAGCAACGCCTGCAGGTGCAGGAGACGGTTGGTGGCGTAGCAACAGCCGTCATCGCCCCCCAGCTCCTCCTCCCCCCCCCCGGACACGATGGTCAGGCCCTCCAGCTTCTGCTGAACGAACAGCAGGATGCTGGCTTGGGCCACGCCCACGTCGTTCTCCGCCGTGGCGATGATGTTGAAGGTTCCCACGGAGCGGAAGGTGTAGTACATGGTGTGCGCTCCGGGAATGGAGGTGCAGTGGTCGCACACGATCCAGGAGAAGCGGACGTCGTCCCCTTCCTCCAGCTGCGCCTCGAAGGTGACCGTCGCGTTCAGCGGGACGATCACCAGGCTGGCGTTGACCGACAGTCCGCGGATCGCCGCCAGCACAACCACGGTCTTCTCCGTGCGGTTGCTGCTGACAGCGTTGCTCGCTGCCAGGGAGACGTGGAAGGTTCCGTAAGCGTTGAAGCTGTGAGTGACGTTGGGCCCCGTCGAGGGCGGAGTCCCGTCCCCCATGTCCCAGGTGAAGCTGACGTTGGGGGTGATGGGGAAGGCCAGGAACAGGTAGGGCTCCTTCAGGGTCAGGTTGCTGGCTCTGGTTCCGTTGTGTTGGATCAGGACGGGGCCGACTGCTCTAAGAACCTCCACCAGAACACTGGCGTTGGAGCTGGAGATGTTGTTGAAGACCGTCACCGTCACCAAGTACTGACCGGGGCTCCGGTAGGTGAACGCCGTCTCCGCCTCACCATGGACCGGCGCCAGGCCGGGCTCCTCCACTCCATAGTCCCACAGGTAGCTGTAGTGGAAGTCAGGTTCGACCCGGGTCCAGAACCGGCTCTCCTCCCCCAACAGGAAGTGTCTTTTCCCCGACGTCAGGCTGATGTTGGTCACCGCTGGCTGCACACATACCCAGGAAAAGAAGTTGGCCTTGTTGGCTCCGCTGGAGAGGAGCAGGGAGAGCGGGTAGTCCCCGCTGGCCAGGTAGGAGTGCTCAACTCTGGGGCTCCCGTGGTGGGTCTCGTTGGCGGTCCCGTCGCCGAAGCTCCACTCGTACAGGTGGGAGGAGTGGTTACCCGACACCCACGCCCGGAAGCTGATTGGATGACGCTCGGGGACGCAGCCGGACGGCTCGAGGCGCACCACCTGCAGGACGAACACCTGTATCGCCACGGCGACCCAGCGGACGTTCACGGCGTTGCCGGCGGTCACGTTGACGGTGTAGTTCCCGTCTTTGGCGTAGGTGTGCGACACGGCGGACTCCGCCTGCGTGTACGCCGCCCCGTCTCCCATGGTGAAGTTCCAGGTGACGTCGTTGCCTGACGACAGGCTGGCGGAGACCCGGGTGGGCGTGTTCAGTTCGGTCGGGGGAGGGGCGTCGACGGACAACCCCCCGACCTCCTCGTACACCGTCACGTTCTCGCTGCCGCACCTCCAGCTCACCGTGTTGTTGACCTCCACGGACACCAGGTACCTTCCGCTGCGGGCGTAGGTGTGGGCCACGCGACGCTCCCGCCCCTGCAGAGAGGCGGAGCCGTCCCCAAAGTCCCAGGTGTAGGTGATGCCGTAGGCGGAGGGCCAGGCGTGAGCCTCGAAGGCGGCTGATTGGCCGGCCAGCAGCAGGGTGGTTTCTATGTCGACGTAGGTGAGGATGCTGTAGACGTGCATGTCGATGTGCCGGGTCACATTCTCGTAGCGGTTGGAGATGGACAACACCACCGTGTACACGCCTGCGACGGAGGGGTTACACCATCACTTCCTGCCGCCTGCGTGTGTAGAGGAATGTGTCTGTGCCTAGGTGTGTGTGTGTGTGTGCCTAGGTGTGTGTGTGCCTAGGTGTGTGTGTGTGTGTGCCTAGGTGTGTGTGTGCCTAGGTGTGTGTGTGTGTGCCTAGGTGTGTGTGTGTGCCTAGGTGTGTGTGTGTGTGCCTAGGTGTGTGTGTGTGTGTGCCTAGGTGTGTGTGTGTGTGCCTAGGTGTGTGTGTGTGTGTGTGCCTAGGTGTGTGTGTGTGCCTAGGTGTGTGTGTGTGTGTGTGCCTAGGTGTGTGTGTGTGTGCCTAGGTGTGTGTGTGTGTGTGCCTAGGTGTGTGTGTGTGTGTGCCTAGGTGTGTGTGTGTGTGTGCCTAGGTGTGTGTGTGTGTGTGTGCCTAGGTGTGTGTGTGTGTGCCTAGGTGTGTGTGTGTGTGCCTAGGTGTGTGTGTGTGTGCCTAGGTGTGTGTGTGTCTAGGTGTGTGTGTGTGTGCCTAGGTGTGTGTGTGCCTAGGTGTGTGTGTGTGTGTGCCTACCTGGCTGTGGGTAGATGTAGGTGACGTTGTGGCTAAGGACCAGCTGGTAGGGGGAGTCTGGGAGGGCCAGCTGGGGGTGGTAGGGGGGGCTGTAGTTGTACTCACTGTACCCCGCGTCCCCAAACGACCACCTTGGAGACAACACAGGAGGAAAGAGTCAGCAGGGAGACAGACACAACCAAGCACACACACACACACACACACACACAAGCGCACACACAAGCACACAAACAACCAAGCACACACACACAACCAGGCACTCACACACACAGTTCTGTACGTGCACACACACACGCACCTGAAGGTGGCGTCCACAGATGCGTCCAGGACCACGGAGGCGCTGAGGGTCTGGACGGAGCCCTGCGCCACCACGTCCGGCACTCCCGTCACCGTCAGGTTCACCATGGGGTGCATGCGCTCCACCGTCACGTTAAAGTGCTCCGTCAAGTTACTGACGTGGTTCATGGCCGTCACCTAGGAGGCGGGAGGGGGGGCGTGGTTACGAAGGGGGTACAAAGTGGTGTGCGTGTGCGTAGACTGAGTGTGTGTGTACTCACTGAGAGCTTGTACACGGCGGGGTTCTGGTAGATCACGTTGAGGACGGTGTTGTAGTAGGTGAAGTAAGGTTTGTCGTCCACCGTCCACTTGAAGGTGGGGTTGGAGCCCTGCTCAACCGCTGCGGCATAGCTCTGCAACAAAAGCACAGAATAAGAAGGCTTTGAGCAGGAGGACTGCAAGATAACCACAAAAGAAGAAGGCTTTGAGCTGGAGGACTGTAAGATAACCACAAAAGAAGAAGGCTTTGAGCTGGAGGACTGTAAGATAACCAAAAAAGAAGAAGGCTTTGAGCTGGAGGACTGTAAGATAACCAAAAAAGAAGAAGAGAAGAAGGCTTTGAGCTGGAGGACTGCAAGACAACCACAGAAGAAGAAGGCTTTGAGCAAGAGGACTGCAAAATAACCAAAAAAGAAGAAGGCTTTGACCAGGAGGACTGCAAAATAACCAAAGAAAAAGAAGGCGTTGAGCTGGAGGACTGTAAGATAACCACAGAAGAAGACACAAAAACAGGAAGAGGAGAGGAGGAGGGGTTCCACACACACAGTCCACTCACCACCACGGACTCCATGATGACCCTGTGTGAGGGGTGAGGCTGCACCTGCAGCCCAGAGACAGGCTGCTCCACCTGCACCCTGACGCTCAGCCTGTCCTCCATCACCGAGCTCTGGGCCCGCAGCTCCATCCTCACCGCCCCCTCCTGCACCCCCACCCCCAACTCCAGCACCGCGTACAGCAGGGGCCCCTCCCCTCCCTGCTCCGCCCTGCCGCAGGCCCCCATCCTGGGCAGGAGGGCCGCGGGGCAGTCCCTCTGGAAAGCCAGGCTGTGGTTGTGGTCGTGGTCCCAGAACAGCTGGGTTGGGTAGGTGGACTGGACCCGGAGCAGGACAAAGGTGTGGTTGGGCAGGAAGTAGAAAGTGCCGTTCTGGGGGAGGGGGTGAAGGACGGTGAGACCGAGGGGGGCCAGGATGGTGACGGGACAGGAGGAGGTGACGGGGGTACGGCCGATGCAGGAGGTCACCTCCAGGCTGTAGACTCCCGGGACGGGGGTCCCGGAGGAGAGCGAGAGCTGTGGGGGCTGGAGGAGGAGCTGGCTATGCCCAGCGTAGAGCACCCTGACTGGGCACACCACCTCGCTCAGCCAGCCTCCCTCCGCCGCCTCCAGGTCCAGGTCTGGCGGGGCGTCGCCGGTGGCATTTGCGTCCAGCCAGCCCGTTCGGTTGAGGGCCAGGACGCTGTGTCGCCACGGCGACTGGGGGGCGTGGTCGCAGCGGAGCAGGGAGGCGGGGCCGGCGTCGTGCTGCAGGGCGATGACATCACCGGGGTAGACCAGAAGATCCTCCAGCCTCTCCTGGACCTGGTGGGGGAGGAGGAGGAGGGGATGGGGGAGGATGGAGGAGGAGGGGGAGGTGGAGGGAGGAGGAGGAGGGGATGGGGGAGGAGGGAGGAGGAGGGGGAAGGAGGGAGGAGGAGGGGGAAGGAGGGGAGAAGGGGAGCGGAGAGGGAGGTGGAGGGAGGAGGAGGAGGGGATGGGGGAGGAGGGAGGAGGAGGGGGAGGTGGAGGGAGGAGGAGGAGGGGATGGGGGAGGAGGGAGGAGGAGGGGGAAGGAGGGAGGAGGAGGGGGAAGGAGGGGAGAAGGGGAGCGGAGAGGGAGGTGGAGGGAGGAGGAGGAGGGGATGGGGGAGGAGGGAGGAGGAGGGGGAAGGAGGGAGGAGGAGGGGGAAGGAGGGGAGAAGGGGAGCGGAGAGGGAGGTGGAGGGAGGAGGAGGGGAGAGGAGAGGGAGGAGGAGGGGGAAGGAGGGGAGAAGGGGAGAGGAGAGGGAGGAGGAGGGGGAAGGAGGGGAGAAGGGGAGAGGAGAGGGAGGTGGAGGGAGGAGGAGGGGAGAGGAGAGGGAGGAGGAGGGGGCAGGAGGGGAGAAGGGGAGAGGAGAGGAAGGTGGAGGGAGGAGGAGGAGGGGATGGGGGAGGAGGGAGGAGGAGGGGGAAGGAGGGGAGAAGGGGAGCGGAGAGGGAGGTGGAGGGAGGAGGGGAGAGGAGAGGGAGGAGGAGGGGGCAGGAGGGGAGAAGGGGAGAGGAGAGGGAGGGAGGTGGAGGGGGCAGGAGGGGAGGAGGGGAGAGGAGAGGGAGGAGGAGGGGGAAGGAGGGGAGAAGGGGAGAGGAGAGGGAGGTGGAGGGAGGAGGAGGAGGGGATGGGGGAGGAGGGAGGAGGAGGGGGAAGGAGGGAGGAGGAGGGGGAAGGAGGGAAGGAGGGGAGAAGGGGAGCGGAGAGGGAGGTGGAGGGAGGAGGGGATGGGGGAGGAGGGAGGAGGAGGGGGCAGGAGGGGAGGAGGGGAGAGGAGAGGGAGGAGGAGGGGGAAGGAGGGGAGAAGGGGAGAGGAGAGGGAGGTGGAGGGAGGAGGAGGAGGGGATGGGGGAGGAGGGAGGAGGAGGGGGAAGGAGGGAGGAGGAGGGGCAAGGAGGGGAGAAGGGGAGCGGAGAGGGAGGTGGAGGGAGGAGGAGGGGAGAGGAGAGGGAGGAGGAGGGGCAAGGAGGGGAGAAGGGGAGAGGAGAGGGAGGAGGAGGGGGAAGGAGGGGAGAAGGGGAGAGGAGAGGGAGGTGGAGGGAGGAGGAGGAGGGGATGGGGGAGGAGGGAGGAGGAGGGGGAAGGAGGGAGGAGGAGGGGGAAGGAGGGGAGAAGGGGAGCGGAGAGGGAGGTGGAGGGAGGAGGAGGGGAGAGGAGAGGGAGGAGGAGGGGGAAGGAGGGGAGAAGGGGAGAGGAGAGGGAGGAGGAGGGGGAAGGAGGGGAGAAGGGGAGAGGAGAGGGAGGTGGAGGGAGGAGGAGGAGGGGATGGGGGAGGAGGGAGGAGGAGGGGGAAGGAGGGAGGAGGAGGGGGAAGGAGGGGAGAAGGGGAGCGGAGAGGGAGGTGGAGGGAGGAGGAGGGGAGAGGAGAGGGAGGAGGAGGGGGCAGGAGGGGAGAAGGGGAGAGGAGAGGAAGGTGGAGGGAGGAGGAGGGGAGAGGAGAGGGAGGAGGAGGGGGCAGGAGGGGAGAAGGGGAGAGGAGAGGGAGGGAGGTGGAAGGAGGAGGATGGGGGAGGGGGGAGGAGGAGGGGGAAGGAGGGAGGAGGAGGGAGAAGGAGGGGAGAAGGGGAGCGGAGAGGGAGGTGGAGGGAGGAGGAGGGGAGAGGAGAGGGAGGAGGAGGGGGAAGGAGGGGAGAAGGGGAGAGGAGAGGGAGGAGGAGGGGGAAGGAGGGGAGAAGGGGAGAGGAGAGGGAGGTGGAGGGAGGAGGAGGAGGGGATGGGGGAGGAGGGAGGAGGAGGGGGAAGGAGGGAGGAGGAGGGGGAAGGAGGGGAGAAGGGGAGCGGAGAGGGAGGTGGAGGGAGGAGGAGGGGAGAGGAGAGGGAGGAGGAGGGGGCAGGAGGGGAGAAGGGGAGAGGAGAGGAAGGTGGAGGGAGGAGGAGGGGAGAGGAGAGGGAGGAGGAGGGGGCAGGAGGGGAGAAGGGGAGAGGAGAGGAAGGTGGAGGGAGGAGGAGGGGAGAGGAGAGGGAGGAGGAGGGGGCAGGAGGGGAGAAGGGGAGAGGAGAGGGAGGGAGGTGGAAGGAGGAGGATGGGGGAGGGGGGAGGAGATTAAATGGGGGGAGGATTGAGGGAGGGCAAGAACACATGCTGAGTCTCTTTGTGAGTGAGAGTGTATGTGTGAGTGTGTTTGTGTTTGTGAGTGTGTGAGTGTATGAGTGTGTGTGTGTGTGTGTGAGTGTGTGTGTGTTTGTGAGTGTGTGTGTGTATGAGTGAGTGTGTGAGTGTATGAGTGTGGGTGTGAGTGTGTGTGTGTTTGTGAGTGTGTGAGTGTATGAGTGTGAGTGTGTGTGTGTGTTTGTGAGTGTGTGAGTGTATGAGTGTGTGTGTGAGTGTATGAGTGTGTGTGTGAGTGTATGAGTGTGTGAGTGTATGAGTGTGTGTGTGAGTGTATGAGTGTGTGAGTGTATGAGTGTGTGTGTGAGTGTATGAGTGTGTGAGTGTATGAGTGTGTGTGTGAGTGTGTGCATATCTGTGTGTGTTTCTTACCAGTACCAGCCTGGCAGATCCAGGTGGCAGGCTGAACCACACCTGATCCCCCAGGGAGTACCGCGGCCGGCCTGCCCCAGCAGAGAGGCTCTCCGCCTGGGTACAGTTGGGGCAGAGGCCTGGGTGGCAGGGGCTGGAGAGATTCAGGCAGGCACCCTGGAAGGGGCACCACTGCTGGAGGGGGGGGCATGGGGGAGGGGCGGGGGTGGCGGAGGGGTGGGAGGGGTCCTTAGCGACGCACACGGCAACGGGAGAGCAGAGGAGACCACCACAGCCTGGGGAAGAGGGAGAGGTTAGAGAGGGGTGTGTGTGAGAGCGTGTGTGCATGTGTGTGTGTGTGCATGTGTGTGTGTGTGTGTGAGAGCGTGTGTGCATGTGTGTGTGTGAGAGCGTGTGTGCATGTGTGTGTGTGTGTGTGTGTGTGAGAGTGTGTGTGTGTGTGTTTGAGAGCGTGTTTGTGTGCATGTGTGTGTGTGAGAGCGTGTGTGTGTGTGTGTGAGAGTGTGTGTGTGTGTGTGTGTGTGTTTGAGAGCGTGTTTGTGTGCATGTGTGTGTGTGAGAGCGTGTGTGTGTGTGCATGTGCGTGTGTGTGTATGTGTGAGAGCGTGTGTGTGTGCATGTGTGTGTGTGAGAGCGTGTGTGTGTGCATGTGTGTATGCACCCGTGTTGGTGAGTGCGTGGACATGCATTTATACGCATCATGCATTTTGATGACCGTATTGCTTTACATTTTCTAAAGGACTGCATAGACACAGCTACTTAGAGAAGGATGGAAAGAGAGGCAGAGTGAGTCAAAGAGGGACAGAGAGAGAGAGGAAGAGAGAGAGTGAAGGGAGGAGGTGAGAGATGGAGAGATGGAGAGAGAGAGGGAGGGGTAAAGGAGGGAGGGAGTGAGAGATGGAGAGAGAGATGGAGAGAGAGATGGAGTGAGAGATGGAGAGAGATGGAGTGAGAGATGGAGTGAGAGATGGAGAGAGATGGAGTGAGAGATGGAATGAGAGATGGAGTGAGAGATGGAGTGAGAGATGGAATGAGAGATGGAGTGAGAGATGGAATGAGAGATGGAGTGAGAGATGGAGAGAGAGATGGAGTGAGAGATGGAATGAGAGATGGAGAGAGAGATGGAGAGAGAGATGGAGTGAGTTGGCAGAGAAAACCAGATGAATTTGATCAAAGCGCTGAAATTGAACATGCTGGCTGTGGGCGAAACATCTCTAAGAGAAGATGATGAGTGCGTGTGTGTGTCTGTGTGTGTGTGTCTGTGTGTGTGCGTGCATTAGATGGAGTTCTTGGCTGAATATCAATCGACCAATAACGACAGCAGAATCGCTGGCTGTGTAATTAAACATTAACAGATTTATAAAGTTCCAAACCAATCATCTTCCAGGCATTCTTTAGAAGTTATCTACTCTGGTGACCAACTTCTGAGTTTAGAATCATTAGAGACCAATGTCGTGTCTCTCTCTCTTTCTCTGTCGCTCTCTCTTGTTCTCTCTCTCTTTCTCTTTCCATCAAGCTCTCTATATATGGATAAGGAACTGTGTGTTTGTGCGTGTGCAACATTGTGCGTGTGTCAAATGTGTATGACAGTTCAGGACAGACACAGGAAGTGCTGGTATTCCGAAGGGAAATTACCTAATTCTCTGACTGTGGTTTGTTTGGCTCTTGGCTTTCCATCTCTCTCTTCCCCCCTCCCTCTCTCTCTCTCTCTGTCCTACTTTCTACTTCTCACATATCCTTCTTCCAAGTATTTAGTTTTCTCAGTTTTTTCATCCCATAGAGATTAGAGAAGTGTGTGTACATGTGTGTGTGTGTATGTATGTGTGTACATGTGTGTGTACATGTGTGTGTATGTGTGTACATGTGTGTGTGTGTGTGTGTGTGTACATGTGTGTGTGTGTATGTATGTGTGTACATGTGTGTGTACATGTGTGTGTGTACATGTGTGTGTGTGTGTGTGTATGTATGTGTGTGTACATGTGTGTGTACATGTGTGTGTGTGTGTATGTATGTGTGTACATGTGTGTGTGTGTATGTATGTGTGTGTACATGTGTGTGTACATGTGTGTGTGTGTATGTATGTGTGTGTACATGTGTGTGTACATGTGTGTGTGTGTATGTATGTGTGTGTGTACATGTGTGTGTGTACATGTGTGTGTGTGTATGTGTGTACATGTGTGTGTGTGTGTGTACATGTGTGTGTGTGTATGTATGTGTGTGTACATGTGTGTGTACATGTGTGTGTGTGTATGTATGTGTGTGTGTACATGTGTGTGTGTACATGTGTGTGTGTGTATGTGTGTACATGTGTGTGTGTGTGTGTATGTGTGTGTACATGTGTGTGTACATGTGTGTGTGTGTGTGTGTGAGGCTCACCAGGCAGCAGCAGCTGGTGCATGGGAAGGTGTCGGCAGTGAGGCCTGTAGAGCTGCAGCAGCACCTGGGTTAGGGAGGGCAGGTCCTGGGTCATCACCTCCAGAGACGCCAGGCGGCCAGGCTGCTGGAACACCAGGGCTGGGAACAAGAGCAGCTGGAGGGGGGAGGAGGGGTGGAGGTGGAGGAGGACGGGGGGTGGAGGAGGAGGGGGGGGGGGAGGAGGAGGGGTGGGGTGGAGGGGGAGGAGGAGGGGGGGGGGGAGGAGGGGTGGGGTGGAGGGGGAGGAGGAGGAGGGGTGGGGGATGAGGAGGGGTGGGGGATGAGGAGGGGTGGGGGATGAGGAGGGGTGGGGGAGGAGGAGGAGGGGGGAGGAGGGTGGAGGAGGAGGGGTGGGGGATGAGGAGGAGGAGGGGTGGGGTGGAGGGGTGGAGGAGGAGGGGTGGGATGGGGTGGAGGAGGAGGAGGGGTGGGGTGGGGTGG
Organism: Osmerus eperlanus; assembly: GCF_963692335.1. Classification (NCBI taxonomy): domain Eukaryota; kingdom Metazoa; phylum Chordata; class Actinopteri; order Osmeriformes; family Osmeridae; genus Osmerus; species Osmerus eperlanus. Next base: position 17,794 of record NW_026911609.1, read on the forward strand.
AGGAGGAGGGGTGGAGTAGGAGGAGGAGGGGTGGAGGAGGAGGGGTGGGGTGGAGGAGGAGGGGTGGGGTGGAGTAGGAGGAGGAGGGGTGGAGGAGGAGGGGTGGGGTGGAGGAGGAAGGGTGGGTTGGAGGGGTGGAGGAGAAAGTGAAAGCTATTATTTTCATGACTTGCTTCATTTATGAGAAGTGTGTGTGTGTCTGTGTGTGTGTCTGTGTGTGTGTGTGATCTTCTCACCTCCACGCTCCTAGCTGGCACATCGGGGGCGGAGACATTACAGGGGGCGGGGCTAAACAGAGGTTGGTGGGCGGGGAAAACCGCCACACCCACCATGT
>NW_026911610.1:2500-5000 GCF_963692335.1 Osmerus eperlanus
AATGGGAGGACTCCCAGGGGCACTGCATCACTGGCACTTTAGCCTCCAAAACCTAAGTCCAATTTGAGTGGGAGTCAATGGGAGGATGCCCAGGGGCACTGCATCACAGGCACTTTAGCCTCCAAAACCTAAGTCCATTTTGAGTGGGAGTCAATGGGAGGATGCCCAGGGGCACTGCATCACAGGCACTTTAGCGTCCAAAACCTAAGTCCATTTTGAGTGGGAGTCAATGGGAGGATGCCCAGGGGCACGGGCACTGTAAACAGGGGATGCCCAGGGGCACGGGCACTGTAAGCAGGGGATGCCCAGGGGCACGTACTTCTTAAAGTGGGGTTATTTTGGTTTTAACACAGGGGGGTGCTTAAGAGTGGGTGCACAGGGCCCCACGGTGATCAGGTAGTGCAGGGGGGTCCTCCCCGGAGGTGTGCTTGCCGCCCTGGGAGTGCTGTTCCCCGGGGAGGCCAAGAGTGTAGTGTTGTTCCCCGGGGCTCCCAAATTTTGCAGTGTGAGAGTGTGTTTGACTTGTTGAGTATTTTGTGGGTGTGAAATGCACCGTTTGGCGCCCGAAAGTGTGATTTTGCTGGGGATGGTTTTGTTCTTCAAGTGAGGGCAAGGGGCAGCGGTGTGTGCGGTTATTTTCCCCGAAAAAAGTGTCCCCATTTCGGTAGGCGTGTTTGAAATGTTGTTTCGCTCGCAGCGTCGGGGAAATGCGCGTGCGGCCGCGGGTCTCGATGTGCCCGTGTTCCCCTCGGGCATACCTATCCAACGAGCCCTGGGTGAAGGTGCTACGAGGTTCCTAAGTGGGGATGCCTGTACATGAAGCCCTTGTTCCCAGCTTTGAATGCACGTTTCCAGCTTGAGAGAAACGGGGGCTTAAAATTCACAGTTATTCGCCCGAACGTGGGATTTCGCTGGGGACGGTTTCTAAATTCAAGTTGGCACGGGGGGCAGCGGTGTGCGCGGTTATTTTCCAGGATTGATGATCCCCAGCTCGGTGGGTCCGTTTAAAGTTTTGTTTGGGCTCCGTTTCGCGGGAAGCGCGTGCGCGTGGCGAGCCTGACCTCCCCGTGTCCCCCTCGCCCAGACCTTTCCAACGCCACCCGGGTGAAGGTGCTACGAGGTCCCGAAGTGGAGATGCCTGTCAATGAGCACCTTTTCCCAGCTTTGAATGCAGGTTTCCAGCTTCAGACAAAATGTGGCTCCAAACGTGCAGTTTTGCGCCGAACGTGGGATTTCGCTGGGGACGGTTTCTAAATTCAAGTTGGCACGGGGGGCAGCGGTGTGTGTGGTTATTTTCCAGGATTGATGATCCCCAATTCGGTGGGTCCGTTTAAAGTTTTGTTTGGGCTCCCGTTTCGCGGGGAAGCGCGTGCGCGTGGCGAGCCTGACCTCCCCGTGTCCCCCTCGCCCAGACCTTTCCAACGCCACCCGGGTGAAGGTGCTACGAGGTCCCGAAGTGGAGATGCCTGTCAATGAGCACCTTTTCCCAGCTTTGAATGCAGGTTTCCAGCTTCAGACAAAATGTGGCTCCAAACGTGCAGTTTTGCGCCCGAACGTGGGATTTCGCTGGGGACGGTTTCTAAATTCAAGTTGGCACGGGGGGCAGCGGTGTGTGTGGTTATTTTCCCAGGATTGATGATATCCAATTCGGTAGCTCTGTTTAAAGTTTTGTTTGGCTTCCCGTTTTCGTTGTGTAGCTCTGATTTCGCTGGGGATAGTTTTATACACTGCTTTAGAGTGGGGCACACACGTGAGAGTTGTTTTTTCATTGGAACTGACTATGGCCATTTCGGTGTAGACGTTTAACGTTTTCTTTCGCTTCCCGTTTCCGTTTTATCCAACCGATTTCGATAGGGACAGTTTTGTTATTTAAGTTGGAGTGGGGCGCGACGGCGTGCGTTGAAATTTTTCGCCGGTTTCAGCTCCGTTCACGGTTGTAGCTCCGTTTGAAGTTTTCTTTCGCTTCCGGTTTCGCGCACGCGCACGTGCGCGTTATAAGTCCCGGTTTTCCGTGTGCCCCCGGTTAATACCTTTCGAATGAGCCTATTTTGATCAAAATCCGTTCGGCGGAACCGAAAATGAGCTCGAAAAACGGTTTTCCCAGCTTCCCAATGCATTTCCCAGCTTCTGATTTACAAGCGTAACATTGTCGCGACCCCCAGTCCACCAGACAGCTACCATAGAGTATATAAGTCATCCTGGGAAAATGAATGGAAGTCAATGGCAGTATGACTTTACAGTGGTTTTGCCCATACCACACAAGCCCAATGAACATGTGCACCACATGTGTCTCCCGCTCGCGGGTGAAAACGTATCCGCCATGAGAGGCACTCGGGGCGGGCACCCGATGGGGCACGAGACCCCCCCACCCCTGGTGGTCAAAAAAAGTTAAAGTTTTTTTTCGCTTTCCTCCAGGCGCCTACTTGGCTCCGGGGCGCCCCAGAATCATGCCCCCCGACCCCGGCACCACCCGGGGGGCCGATGGGGGCCCTTTTTTTGA
>NW_026911611.1:0-25426 GCF_963692335.1 Osmerus eperlanus
GCTCTTGACACAGTCTGCTCTACAGTATGTGCGCATGCCTCTTATAAGGGACTCAGGCGAATCAATGCTGTTGTTGGCTAATTGCTACGACAGGTGAAAATTGTTTAACAGGGCTAGCTTCTGCTGGCAATGGCAAGTTTGGTTCTTACAGAGAGCAGAACCAAAGGAACAAATCATGACATGGAAGAGAGTTGGTTCCTTTTGTTAACCAAACATATCCAATTAAAAAAGAACAAATGGTTCACAAAGGACACACTATCCAGTATACCGTATTAAGCATACATTGGGGTGTATGTGTATGTGTTGATGGTTGTGAGTCATGAAGCATGGGCAGATATTCTTCAGGGGACAGCTGACAGTTATTCAGAGGATATACAGTACCATGTCCTATTTAAGTATTTCCATCAAGAGATCTTACATCATAAATCTGACTTTGTAAGGGATTAAACTGTCATGGCACTGCGAACAAGCTAATGCACAAAGAGACACAGTACAGGAGGTAAACCTTTAATTCAGGATAGAATTTGGGCTCCTTGCCTCTTGCTGTTTTAAACATAACTTCACCTCACAGGATAATGTATAACAGGTATTATATAAATCTTAGCTGTTTGATTGATGGAGCTCCCTTAGTATTTCACTATGGAAGTACATATTAAATGGCAAGGCTTTAGTTTAAGTTAAGATGCTTTAGACAGAGAAATACAGCTTTTTCTGGTGTGTATCACAGAGAAAGTAAATCATTGAAGGGGGACTATCACAGGGGAATGGAAGCAGAACCAGGAAACCGATCAAATCTCCCTGGGAGCAGAACCGACAAACAAGAACAAGAACAAATTCAATTCAATCCTTGTTATTATTGCATGTCATACAGAACTTGACATTACACTCACACTGTATTGGCAGATACACTGTAACTGAATTGTTATTCATTCAGAGAAAGATGTACTTGACAGCCTCCACACTGCCCAATATGTCCTTCTGAATATGTATATGAATACACTTCATTTGCAGCTGGGTTCTTTGGAGACTTCCCAGAAAAATGAAGTTAGAAGGAGGGATCATATCTCATTAGGGGATATACGTTGACACTCCAGTGCGATGTTTGGGATACTGTGCTGTGGGAGGTGAGGTTTTATGAATGAGACTGTTAATAAAGTGATTTACTCTGGTTACTACCCATGACACAAATCTAGATGTTCTTTGGCGTACTGCTGAAATCCTCAATTGGCTACCATTATTCCCACTTAACAGTTTATAATAAATCTTTGCCTTCCAACTGGTTACATTCCAGATTGCAAGTGAATCTCCCTTCACGGTGACAAGTTTTAAAATCCCTGAAAGAAATGACAGACGATTTATAAACACCAATTCATCATCATCACCATCGTCATCTTCCGCATGGTGCGCTAGTCAGCGTTGAGTGACTTTATTTATTGAGCGAGCCAGCAGTTGCGGGCGTTTGAGGATGCTACCTCCCTGCTGGGGTCCTTTTCTCCCACTGGCAGCCCACGGAGCGATTTGGGAAGCTCCGCACCCAGAGTCCTGGCTGATTTAAGATGCGGACACAGGGCCGGGAGCTAATAAGGGATGTAATTTGGCGGAAGGTGTGAGCGGACTGAATAAGCAGACTTCCTCTCAGTGTTTACGTCGCGGCTCACCGCGTTCCTCCATCGCGGGCTGTGATTTATCTCGCACGCAGGCGTGGTCCTGCACAGTCCCGTGAACACCATCCATTCTCCAGCCTTAATTAGAAAGCTCTAATTAGAGGAAATGACGGCCTTGAATTACGTTGTGCCGTGCAGTTACCTGGCTGGCTGACAAAGGAGCAACATGAAAGGACAAGGACGTTCTTAATGGATTTACACCGAGATATCGCCTTTTCAGAATGACATATTCCAGTGGATTTACACCTAGATATCACCTTATCAGAGTTACATATTCCAGTGGATTTACACTGAGATATCGCCTTTTCAGAATGACATATTCCACAGTGGATTTACACTGAAATATCGCCTTTTCAGAATGACATATTCCAGTGGATTTACACCTAGATATCACCTTATCAGAGTTACATATTCCAGTGGATTTACACTGAGATATCGCCTTTTCAGAATGACATATTCCACAGTGGATTTACACTGAAATATCGCCTTTTCAGAATGACATATTCCAGTGGATTTACACCTAGATATCACCTTATCAGAGTTACATATTCCAGTGGATTTACACTGAGATATCACCTTATCATAGTTACATATTCCAGTGGATTTACACTGAGATATCGCCTTTTCAGAATGACATATTCCAGTGGATTTACACTGAGGTATCGCCTTATCAGAATTACATATTCCAGTGGATTTACACTGAGATATCGCCTTATCAGAATGACATATTCCAGTGGATTTACACCTAGATATCGCCTTATCAGAGTTACATATTCCAGTGGATTTACACTGAGGTATCGCCTTATCAGAATTACATATTCCAGTGGATTTACACTGAGATATCGCCTTATCAGAATTACATATTCCAGTGGATTTACACCTAGATATCGCCTTATCAGAGTTACATATTCCAGTGGATTTACACTGAGATATCACCTTTTCAGAATGACATATTCCAGTGGATTTACACTGAGATATCGCCTTATCAGAATGACATATTCCAGTGGATTTACACCTAGATATCGCCTTATCAGAGTTACATATTCCAGTGGATTTACACTGAGATATCACCTTTTCAGAATGACATATTCCACAGTGGATTTACACTGAGATATCGCCTTTTCAGAATGACATATTCCACAGTGGATTTACACTGAGATATCGCCTTATCAGAATGACATATTCCAGTGGATTTACACCTAGATATCACCTTATCAGAGTTACATTTTCCAGTGGATTTACACTGACATATCACCTTATCATAGTTACATATTCCAGTGGATTTACACTGAGATATCGCCTTTTCAGAATTACATATTCCAGTGGATTTACACTGAGATATCGCCTTATCAGAATTACATATTCCAACAACTTTAGACCAAGATATCGCCTTATCAGAGTTACATATTCCAGTGGATTTCCTCCTAGATATCACCTTATCAGAATTTAATATTCCAATAATTTACACCTAGACAGCACCTTATCAGAGTTAAATATTCCAGTGGCTTCACACCGAGATATTGGCTTATCAGAGTTGTACACGCAAGGTCAGTGGTTCTATCCCCGGTGTAACCACAATAAGATCCGCGCAGCCGTTTGGCCCTTGAGCAAGGCCCTTAACCTTGCATTGCTCCAGGGGAGGATTGTCTCCTGCTTAGTCTAATCAACTGTATGTCATTCTGGATAAGAGCGTCTGCCAAATGCCATTAATGAGATATCGCCTTATCAGAGTTAAATACTCCAACAGCTTTACACCAAGACAGGACCTTATCAGAGTTATATATTCCAACAACTTTACACTGAGATAGCACCTTATCAGAGTTAAATATTCCAACAACTTTACACTGAGACAGCACCTTATCAGAGTTAAATATTCCAACAACTTTACTCCTAGATATCATCTTATCAGAATGAAATATTGTAGTGTTGTTTTTTAGTTTTTTAAAAAACTGCAACTGCTCTGGTTCAAGAAGTGGCACATTCTGCACTATCCAGAAATAAATACACAACTTGAAATAGGACACCCCTCATCATATCAAATCTCTTTAATTTTACAATTACTTCCTGTATACATACTGTATAGTATGATATGATACAACCCAAGAAGCAAGCTTGCTGTAAATAATTAGTAATGCTAATGCTAATGGTCTGTCAGGATTAATAAAGTACTAAACCCACTTACTGTCTACACTACACTCCCCACCCAGCCCTGCCACCCAGACTTACCACAGCTAATTATCTCTATATAATCTAATTATCTACAAGCTGGTTAGAATTACATTATTTCTCCTCATCTTCCACCACTGGAGCATAACAGTGTGTTATTGCATGAGTGCATTGACAACTCAACAGGTATGCTTAGAGAACTCAACAGTCTAGTGCAGAATCTGTAGGCCAGTTTGGTGGCATTTGTACTCTACTATGTACATACACTCAGTGAGGACTTTAGTAAGACCTGTACACCAGCTTGTTAATGCAAATATTTCATCACCCAATCACATGGCAGCAACTAAACGTGCAAATGCATGCAGACTTGGTCAAGAGGTTCAGCTGTTTTTCGGACCAAATGTCAGAACGGGGAAGAAATGTGATCTAAGTGACTTTGACCGTGGAATGATTGTTGGTGCCAGACAGGGTGGATTGAGTATCTCTGAAACTGCTGATCTCCTGGGATTGTCACGCACACTAGTCTCTAATGCAAATAACCACACATTACAACTGTGGTATGCAGAAGAGCATCTCTGAATACATAATGTGTCAAACCCCTAAGTGGATAGGCTACAGCAGCAGAAGAAAATAAGTCTAATAAATACCCAATAAAGTGCTCACTGAGTTCATATTCTATTCTATTCATATTTCTACCCTGATACTGTAGATCAACATGCAATTTATTATTTTATTCAAATCCACACATTTGTACAATTTAACCATTTGGAATGGTCACATTAGTGTGGTCTGTCTAGAGAAAGAGCACACACTCAAATGCAACATCCATTGATGACAAATGACATCAAGAGGAGATAGTTATTTAGCATGTGATGCGATTGAGTGTGATACTATATTTGACAATCTTCATTGGATGATATCTTATTGTTTACCCTGTTTCAGAAGCTGCTGCAATTTAAATCAATCAATCAATCAATCAATCATTTTTTATGCAGCTTTACAGAGAACCTACCTCCAAGAGTATGCTCAGGGCAACAGTGGCAAGGAAAAACTCCCTGGCTGATAACAGGAAGAAACCTTGAGCAGAACCTGACTCAGTAGGGGAACCCATCTGCCGCTGTTTGGCAGATGGGTTTGTCTGTTGTGTCTGTTGTGAAAATGGTATTACAAATGAATTATAGTACATTAAAATTCTTTGTATTGCCCAGTATTTCCTGGCTTGGGCATGTTGGATAAAAGACAGAGGCTACATGTCACAGTGAGACATTAACCTCACTCACACCTTAACACATGGTCTGCTGGTGAGAACTGAATCCATCCACAGTTGCCTGTTTTTATAATCGCCTCACGATGACAGGGGAACATGGCATTGATTTATGGTGTGGGTATGAGACAGGGAAAGAGCTGGGCTCTTTATCCGATAGTGTGCGAATCACTGAAGGGTGAGGTGGCTTTAGGATTGATCGTCAGATGTCCATCAGTTTGTTAAAGGCACCTCAAACATACACTGACTGGCTGCACTGCACTAAAAAGAATGAAAACGTTTATTAAGACAGGCCTCATTTACACATTCTGCTAATTTACAACTGGATTCCAATTCATTTTCCCTCTCATCCCCCAAGTGGCCTATTCCAGTATAGAAATGTAATTTGCAGTGCCTTCAATTGAGCATAAGCCTTAGTATGCTAAGAATAGGCTATAATGTTAAATGCATTTGAATTAGCATTACATTTACATATGTTAGATAATTAATAATGAACTAATATTGCTCATCAACAGAAAACCATTACAATTACATAATAATTCCCCAGTTTCATATCCCAACACCCAACCTGAAAGTACAGCATGGACCCTACAATTAATGTTTCTACCCTGTAGGGGATATGTGTCTCTGGTCTTTGTTTCAATAACTATGTTCTATGTTGCTAAAATGGACACTACAAGGGCATTCAATAAAATTTTTAAAAAATAATATTTTGGAAAATGTTTTTGCCCTAAAAATATTACTGCACATGCACTTTTTTCTGGCAGGTCTCAGAAGGGTATGAAAATGTCTCACAAGCAAAGCAGACATTTTAATAACCAGTCTCAGTTGTGACATATTAGTCCTGATCTGGACAGAGAAACATGCAGTTTACAGTATTTAAGCACTTTAGCGCACGATTTATGTCCTTGCCTCACTCAGACTATTTTTTAGGGCGAACTCTGGGTGGCTAAGACCACATCCGGTGTGACTGATGCTCCTGCCAGGGTGTCAGGCGCTCAGAGAAGCTGCCACCTGCCCATGCGAGGGTGGAGATGGATGGTCAGGGAGCTTTCTGGAGTGAGTCAGTGATTTGCCTGCCCTGGCTTGGGCTTGTGGAGTGGGTTTGGAGACACGTTGTCGCCCACGGCTGTGTGAACATCGGGACCCCCTGGCCGGCTGATTAATCGGGGCTGTGCGTCGCTCCGCCCCCCACCCCCCCCCCACTCTGGGACAGTCCTTACGGAGCAGAACTCCCACTTAGCTGCGATTATTTTCTTACCAGACAACCGTATCCAAGGAAACCTGCAGAGCACAAAATTAGCATAGCGGCGGTGCTTCCAGAGGTGTTTACCGAAGGGATTCAGGTTAAGCACCTTATTCATGAGGGCAGCAGCCATACCCCTGGAGGGGTTCGAGCGCGGATGCAAGAGGTAAGTTCACTAATCACTCCAACGCCCTGCCAAACTGTGCACTCCATCACTCAGACGTGTGTTACTATTTCACACTGATACAGCAGTGAATCAGCTTTTTGGCTTAGTTTCTCCTCGCACACACTGAAGAATGCTCTAATCCTCTCCTTAACAATTAGTCTTGCCTCAGCTTCCTCAAGCGCAAAATTTTGCTTACAGTGCAGTATAAATCATGAGAATTTTAAGCATATGTTAATTTCTTTGTTACTGTGTTGTCAGTTCTAGTGAAAATGTTTGTGCCTCACAATCTGAGGTAAAAACAGTGAAGCCACTCCTACTTGCTTGCAATTGAGCGTCAGTCTGTGCTCTCAGTTTAAACAAGGGTCCTGTTTTATGGCTCATGTTTTCCATCTGCTGAGTATAAGTTGCAATAAAGGTTGCCTGATTTATCTTCCGTGACGTTTGATAGAGTGCAGCTACTGTGCGTGATCCAAGAATCACATTTGTCACATATCACCAACTCCTCCTTCGAGTGGCCATAAGCTGGGGTTATTAATTAGCATTTTTATGGAGTAGGTATTATTTTCTGTGACTTCCGTGGCTAGGTGAAGAGAAAATGCCGATCTGTGAATTTCATGGTAAATTGCTGATGCGCACCAAAATGTATTTTGCACTACAATACCTACTATCCCCTTTTATAGAGATGTCAGGACATACGCAGCAACCACAAACACCACCCTTGATGAAACAAAAAAGAACAAAACATACAGGGCTCGAGACAGTGTCATGACAAAACCCTTATTGATTGCATTTTGTAACACTGAGTCCAAATTGAAAACAGGGAGAGCCCCATCCCTCATTCAGTCTGAATGCTACACAGCTTACAAGCTGCCATACCTACAATTACATGTCCTCGAAGAACAATTAATTTATCTGGCTATAAGACAACGTTGTTTCAGCCAAATTGAAGGCCGGCACAACGCTTTAAAAAGGAGCTGGTTCACAAAAGAAAAGTGACCTCCGATTGTCCTGGTTATTGATTTTTTACTTGTTTATAAATCTGCTAAAAGAACCAGCGTAGGGGCATCAGTTGCTCTCCTTGGCTTGACACTGAGTTAATTTCCACTGTACTGTTCTGTATGCGCCCATGGGGTCGGGTGGAGTGTAGCACAATGATAAGGGATCTAAGCCTGAAACTCCATTCATTTTGAATGTTATGGTTTGAATGGGTGTTATCAGTGGTTATCGGCCCCATATATATGGGTTAGTAGGGGCCTAGTACACCTACTAGTGGGTTCAGAAGGCCACTATCATCTATTCACATGGTTGATCAACGATATGAATAGAGGAAGTCTCCAGATCCAGTATCATGCCCATTCAATTAAGTGATAACATTCAAAATGGGTGTATTAGATTGGGGTGAAGGAAAGGCAATCGTAATATTGTTACATCATTACATTGATATTAGATTGAGACTGTCAGGCTTCAGAATAATATACCCAATTGCAAACTCACAGAATTTCCAATAAAAGTCCTTATTGAAACTCGGGCAGGTTAAACAGGCAAAGGTCGGTTGCTGGCAAACAGGACTGTAGTAGGCAAAGAAGTTCATAGTCGCAATTTAAGCAAGGGTTTGTTACCTGAGCAAATAGACACAGCAAAGGAAATGCAAAACATAGTTACAGTCAGAGGTAAAAGTTTGATAACAAGAAGGAAGTCCAAACAGGCAGATGAACAAAAACAAAATCCAAAAGCACAATCCAAAAAAAGTCCAAGAACAGCGGGTCATACACGAACAGAACAGAAGGAGAACCAGAAGGCGGTAGTTGAGGAAAACAAAACAGGTCAGAACACAGGTAAATCAGACAGCAAAAATACTGGCGAGAATGACAAGAGCACATTACAATCTGGCAAAGAATTAAAGAAATAGCCAGGTTTAAATAGACAGATAACAAGGGGAAATGATCAGGTGTGCATGATAATCAGGAGTGAGACACAGGTGAAATGAGTGAATGGACAGAAAACAGAACTACGGTGGTAACAGAGAGAGATAAAAGGCAAAATGCTTTTATACAGATACAGTTACAGAAAACACAGATCATGACAGAGACACCTGTTTCCAATGTTACTGGCTCGAAACTCTGAGGTTGTGGGTTTGGGCACTGAGCTGATGTACTCTTGAACAAGGTACTTAACCCAAATCACTGCAGTAAATGTCGAGCTGTATAAATCTGTTGTTTGTAAAGAACTGAACCTGTGTATGCTGCTCTAGAAAAAAACGTTTCCAAATTCTGTAAATGTGAAAACAGCCCTAATGGACTGAACCACAATGTGAGTGAAGACAATTCAGTCAGTTACTGAAAAAGCACATTAATCATGCGCTACATCTGTGCTGTCTCTTTCTACTGTAGAAAACGCTCATGTGCACAGTAAGAGCGTGTGAGAATGATGTGTGGAAAGAGAAGCAGAGGCGCGTAGCTCAGCTCCAGGGATCGTTGTGTGTCAGAGCGCTCGACTCACTGCTGAGACGGATGAGAAGCAGGCGAGGAGGTTTGTTTACTGAAGCTGCTCCCAGAAAATCCATGCAATATTTTACCCACAGCTGCAAGCTCTGCCTGGCTACAGTGGTCTCAGATCTATGCTTTGAATGTACAAGCCATCATTTGATATATACTGTAAGGTGAGAAAGGATTATGAATGGCCAAGCTGTGTAAAATATACATTTCCTGCCAGCATGTGTGTACTCTGTTGCATGTTTTGGTACAAATGACTGATAATCATAGGCATAACACTATCACAGTCCCAGAAAGATGAAATTATTCTTGAACTAATATATACTTAGGAGTAAAATTTAGATGAATAATTTACTGAATTAGAGGGCAAATATCTATAAAAATGTTATGACATGTTAATGAAGGTGTTATAACTGTTTTATGTAAAGCTGCTAAAGGCCTTAGGATAATATGCTTTCAGAGAGGTCTGAGTTATATCTGCAATAAAACACACGCTTGTAACCTTTTGAAGTTTTATTCTAAATATTACCAGCATGTTTCCTTTTTAATCTTGTACATCTAAGTAGCCCGCTTACTGTGTGTCTGTTCTTCTCTGTGGTAGATCCTACGGCGTTTTGCCTTGTTGTGTTCTCTTATCTACTTTGTTTAATTTGGTCATGGTCTGTTGTCAGCACCCCGCGGTGCTGCATCGCTGCGGTCCTTTCCCACCTCGGCATCTGCAGGCCCAGCGTGTGGCGAATGGAGAGCGCTCCGCAGAATGCGCGTGGCCGGTTAGCGACGTTCTCGTTGAGAGGCAGAGCCGAGGCCTGCGTAATTGACTCTCCGGTCCCCGGGGAACGGAGCGATTACACTTAGTGCTAATTGCAGCATTGGCTGCCGGTCTATACGGGGGGCTGTGCCTACACACCCTTCAATTAAAAGCCCATTAGTGATCCATTAGACCCCCTGTGTGACCGTAAACCGGGGCCCGGCCGCCGCGCGGCTATCTCGCCTTCTTTAGGCCAGCGAGTGCTGATTGACATCTGTCATGCTTTTTTTAGCATCCCCCTTCCTCTGGGCACGACTCGCAGACGGCGTCAATTCGCATTGACTAATACTGTTTACTCTAGCTGTACTTGATAGCACGGCTGTTACACATATCAGGATTATGTACAGCGAGATGTGACCCTACTCGGCTCTAAGGCGCTGCGTGCGTCTAATTACAGTGGGCAGTCGCGGTGGCGGGGCAGGGCTAAGAATGCTCAGTCGGCTGAGGATTGAGCTCCCGCATTTACAGCAGGTGGGTTTAGGTCAGGCACACTGAAGCAAATGAAGCGCAAAGCGAATTTGGGGAAGGCTAGGTCCCGACAGCCTCAGAATCTCTACAGGGGATAATGGCCCGCTGGGGCAGCCGGGGGGACCCTATTAGTTCCATCATCCCCTGCGCCCGTAAGCACCGTGTACTGAACCCTTGCAAAATGTTTCAGGCTTTTCCAAGTGAACTCCTGCGTAGAACCTCTCTTAGCTTCGTGCTACAATGCAACAATGATTTTAAATATTGATGAAGACAGATGCATAGATGCTAATGACATCCACTCATTGCATTAGTGTTCCACTCCACCTTCCTAAAACTAATTCTATTAGAATATGGCTGACACTGAGGGCAGATCTTTACATACTGCTTAGCTTCAGCTATGTTACACTGAGCCTCCAAGAGTGGTACAGCTGCCATGTTACAACAGAGAACAGTCCAGCTCATTATCTCTTCTTATTGCGTATTTGTCTCTCCGTTCAAACTTTTGGAGAAACAATTATTTGTTCCTCTTCTGCTGTCCTCACTTTAATTGCTGATTGTCCCTCTGGCTCTTCGCAAAGGGTCACCGCCGCCGAAGCAGTTTCCATTCCACAACAGAGTACCTTCCACAACACAAGCCACAAAGGATTATGGGAGACTTTGCAGTGTTGATGGGGAGGCATATCTTTCATTGTTGACCATAGTAGTTTATGGAGCCTGTGCTTGTAAGGAACTAACACAGCCGTATCCTGAGGGACACTGGCTAACTGGAGCCCTATCCTCGGTGGGGATGAAGCTGACTTTATCCTGCTGCTTCAGATTCCCAGACGTAGTCAGCTAATGATATAGCAGTGGCTTCAGCCTGTGATGTGCTGTCTACAGAGCCCTGCCTGCACTTACAATGATTGCCTTCAGTAACTCAGTCAAATTCCCTTTACACATATTATGACTGATTGCAATTTTTCAGTATCAGGGGATAAGTCACTGAAGACAGACAGAAGTGTTTTGTTTTTGTTTTTAAGTAGGACGTGCAATACTCTTACTTATTAGGAAGCGAGAGATGCTCATGATGTCTCCTGATGTAGGTTAATGCAAGAGAGTTTCAGGGCAAAAGCCCATCAGATGAAAAACAACCAAGAACTAACCAAACAAACAAACAATATATACAGAACAGTGCTCTCCATAATGTTTGAAACAAAAACATATTCTTTCTTGATTTGACTCTGTACTCCACAATTTTAGATTTTGAATCAAATACTTTTATAATGAATAGCTTTTATAAAAGGGCATTTTTGTACATTTTGGTTTCACCATGCTGAAAGGACAGCTCTTTGGACAAACTCTGGGACGCTTCAACTCTACAGATGTAGTCAACAACAGAAGTGAAGAGGCCTTATAATTCTATTTATTCTGTGCCAAATATAGCATTTAGATGCTATTGTCATTTGTGATTCATGAGTTGGTTGTGTAACAGAAGTGTGACAGAACTTCCATTTTAAGTGAAAAGTATTATTAGTACGCTGATGAGATCTCCTTGTTGTTAGCAGCTGGAAAGATGACATGCTGTAGCAGATTTCCCTCAAAATCCTACTCCTTCTCAGAGGGATCCTTTCAACAGCCATGGAACCAAAAGGAACCGTACCACCTATTTTAACCATATTTTCACATTTGTCACAACAGGCTTTGAATTCTACTCTAGGAATGAACATTCATTTCAGAACTACAAGCAGTGTGGCTGAAGGTTGAGATAAGCTCTTGAATGTTTCATTTGAAAGTGAAAATTAAATTCAATTGAGGATTTTTTTTTTTTTTGGAAGGGAGGTGAGAGGTGTGGGGGGGAGTAAAGGTATGTCAAACTAATTAGACAGCCTCAATGTCAGCAGTCATCTGTCAAGATATTTGACAGCTGAGTAAAAAAATGAATCAATCACTGTGGTATCTTTTGCTCATGCGGTTTTTGCTCATGGCGAAATTCCTACTCTTTCTAAACTACTGTTTATTCACTGCCACTACTGCCTGACTGCTGAGGCCATTGCCTTTGGGTGTTGGAGGAAACCGGAATACCAAGAGGAAACCCAGCAAGCGCATGCAAGCTCCTCACAGAGGGGACTGAGACTCAAACTCTAGAGCTTCCTCCTTGCAAAGCAACAGTGCTAACCACTGCACTACTGTGCTACTGTGCTGCCCACTAGCTACACAGTACAGGCAGTGACTGGGGTAAATGCTACTGCAATCTCTATGAAGGTTTATTTAACACAGATGTGCCAAAAAATGTAATGTGTGATGGCAGCCATTTGCTCCTCATTGTCCTCTAACTTGTCCACAAGGGAGGCTTATATAATTATAAAACTTTTTTTATTTTTTTATGATAAAATGAAGGGGCTCAGAAAGTTGAAAGTGACTTTATTGAGAATGCAGAGGATGCAATTTGAAGCCGTAAAATGTGCTTCAGAGGAATTTTAAAACACACATACACAATCATCCACATTCAATAATCTCGTACAGGCATATATATTGTAGCCATATCTCACTGTGTGTGTGTGTGTGTGTGTACAAGTGTGCATGAGTGTGCTTGTGGAAATGTTTCCTACCCATACCCCACTGCAGTAATTTATGACAATTTGCTGGTATGATTTCTTTTCTGCCGAGTGGCTTCCCAAAAGCCATCAGCGCAGTATCTTAATGCATCATTTAGAGGCTGTTTTACAGGAACAGGTCATAGATCACAATTTGATCCCAGCATGTGTGCCAAGACTACACTCCTCTCCTTTACGACTGAGAAGGTAAGAGCTAAAATAAAAGGTCACAGACTATACCCTGCACAAATGTTGCAACCAGAATATTGCCAGCCTCGTATACCTTCGTGAAGGACCTCAAATACTTTCGTATACGATCAATATTTCAATCAAATCATCTTCTCTTATATGATGCATTAGAGCCAATCGGAGCATTAAGTTTTATTATGTTTATTATTGCAATCCTTTTTATAATAATATTTTATTATTATTGCACTCCCTTTCATATTTACAATGGTGGCCACACAATATAGCCAGTGTTCTTTCGGCGGTCGTGATGTGGATGTTTTACTGAAATACATATCTGCAAATGTAGGAAAGGAATACATAGAAAGTGCTTGGGAAATGGTGTGACTGTTTGAAATATACAGTAGTTTTACTCTTTAGTAAAAATGTGCAATTAAGTACACCATAAATTAATTGCAGTGCTTGATCGATGTCACAAAAGTTCAAGGAAAATGAAATGAAATAAAACTGACTTCACATATTCGCACTCTAATTGTTTATCTCAGGGAAGTTTTGAATTTTCACTGAATAATAAGGTAGAGCGCAAGTGTCAGAAGGCATTTGCACTCTCTTTAAATTACTAAATAAAGCATTATAATAAAATGCCTGACGGTAAGAATAGTCTTGATGCAAATGCAGAAGAACCAAAAGCAGACAGCGGTACAGAAAAAATGCCAGGTTTAATTGCAAACACGGGGGCAGACAGAGCGGAGTCAAAAAACAGGCCAAGGTCAAAAACCAGGGGGTCAGTCCAACAAGGCAGAGGTACCGATATCCACAACAATCAAAGAAGAGTCCAGGGAAGCAGGCAGGGGTCAAAACGGAAATCCAGATAAACAAGGGCAAGGACTCAGGAACAAGGGCAAGGGCAAGGGCAAGGAAACAAGGAGGCTAGAACTGGGGGAAGGAAAAAAGGGATCAGGACAAGAAAACAGGACAAACTAGCAATGTGCAACTGAAAAGGACAGGTATAAATACACAGGGGAATGAGACAAACTAGGTGGGGCATGGGCGGTCTAACAAATAAAAATCAGGTGAGACACATGAAAGGGTAATGGGACAATAACGAGGGGGAAACAAAAACGCGGACTGGATTCACAAAGACACATACTTCGCTGAAACTAAGCAAGTAATCAGTGATAGAATAGGGAGGCGGAGTCACAGAACAGAATTGAAACTGGAGATGCGTTAGTAAGTTAGTTAAGTGATTTAAATTACAAATACCCAAAACTAGTGAATGCTAGTTTGTTAGTTTGACAAACATATTAGTGTGTTAGTATAATTAGTACTGTACAACTTCTATGTTAGTTGGGATTAGTATATTAGTGCTATGTACAAACATGAAATGGAGAGAAAGCAGGAAGTAAGGAATACAAGATTGGAAGGAAGGTTGAACCCCGGAACTACCGTAAACACCCGAATAGTGGGGCACGCAGACAGGGGAGTGACTGGGCTAGTAAACATTCAGACACACCAGACATGAAATATGAAAAATAATAAATTACAAGAAAAATGATAATAAACAATGATAAACTAACACAGGACAGAACACAGGAACATAAAAAGGCAAACTAAAGGCACATGACGAGACCCAAAATATTGAATAAGTTAACACTTCATAGTAAGGTTCCACTAATTAATATATTATTTAATACACAAATACAACATTACTACCATTTACTGCCGTGTCTGTCCTAATCAACCTTTACAAATGACTTTTAGATAGGCACTTGCAAAAGACAGCTAATGTACTTTTAATTGATGTTCAGCGAGCATTCCTTAGTCATGAATTTGATAGAAGAAAGGTGTCTGGTTTTACATTAAGAAACAGTTAATTAACGTTAATAACATGAATAAATGTTACTGTAATAAGTTATCTATTAATGGTTAAGTCATGGGATCAAACCAAAAATAGAAAGGATGCCGGGATTAATGGATTAATATATATATATACACACACACACACACACACACAGTACTGTGCAAAAGTGTTAGGCACCTGTATAACATTCTGTACAGATAAGATTACATTTAAGTAATTTGGCAGAATAGTTAAAAACTGAATCAAATCAATATTTGACCACCCTTCTACGTTAAAACTGCATCACTTAGAGCCGCGGTGGCGCAACAGGCTAAGACACAGCAGACTTGTGGTTGCAGTTTGCTGCAGTTGCACACCGGGGACCGGGGTTCGATTCTCGGTCCTGCCAAAAGCCAAGTTTGGCTGGCTCACGTGGGGCAGCAATAATTGGCTCGCTGCTCCAGAGGGAGGGACTTGGCAGGGTTATTAGATCGCCGCACAATAAGCACCTCGGGTGCCTCGGAATCACGGCAACGGGCACGAGACAAGATGGCTTGAAGAAGGCGTATCGCTCTCATTCGGGCCGCCGAGGGACGGGGTACGGGCGATACATCTAATACGACTACCTCCAATTGAATCAGACGAGGTACAATTGGCTACCAAATTGGGAGAAAAAGGGAAAAATCTGGAAAAAAAAAAAACTGCATCACTTCTCTGAGATAGCCAATGCTGTCCTGCAGTTCTATAAGACAATCAGCAGGGAGGTTGTTCCAAGCATGTTGGAGAACTTGCCACAGTTCTTCTGCAGACTTTGCTTGGCTCCTTGCTTCTGATATCAGACAGCCTTGATCAAGTTTTTATGCAAAAAGTATAGTATGCGTAGTATATAAATCTTTGGAAAATGAATGTGTTCTTTAATACTAACACACACAAAAAACCCCCCAAAAAAAACATATATATAATAAAGTCTGGTCGGGTCTGTATCTTTGTCATCGCCCTCATAATCAGCGTGGTTACTGTGCATAAGGGATGGTTTGTTTTGTCGTGTGGTTATTGAGTAAAGTGTGTGGAAGTGCTACTCCCCAAATGGCAGCTGTTGAGATGAATTCTGACCTGTTTCAGTCTGGCCTTTGCAGAGGGCTATGCCAGTCAGCCGAACAAAAGCAAACACAGGGACGGACATAGATTTTGTGTCAGGTTCAGCAAGTCACAGGAATCATAACCACCTACAAGCATCTGTTCCTGCTACAACATGAACCTGTGTGAGACCTGTGGGAAGAGGACTGAGTTTGAGTGTACAGGTAAACAAATTGACTTTGAGGTGAAGTGTGAGTACACACACACACACACACTCACACTCACACACGTGGTGCTGCTGTTGTTTGTGAAGTGCCACTCATCCTGTAGGCTTTACCCTCCCATGAGGCTTAGAGGAGACGGTTTTCCCTGACTGTACCTTACCCATCAGCCAGAATAATATTATTTTCCTTCAGCGATAGGAGTTTCAAGGAAAGAGGCGCAGCTGAAGTTAAAAGAGTCTCCAGCAAGAACAGAAATAACCTTACAAATAGGGAGCGAGAGAGAGTGAGAGAGAGAAAGAGAGTGAGCACTCTTTAATACACTGAAAAGGTGAGAAAACATTAATGCTATTCCGAAGCTATACCAGAAAGGATCGGCAAAGTCATTTCATTTCATTTGACATCTGAAAGCCTCATGTGCTCGCCAAGATGACACACAACTCAGTGTACGTGTGTGATGGAGAACATTGCACTGGTACAGGCTCTGGTCGACGATGACAGAGCCAGTACATTCTGTGAAAAATTGCAACTCATTCCTTCAGCACTTGCTTTCCAGACAAGCACCGGTCAAGTTTTGAACCGAGAACCTTACACAGATGGGAACGTTTAATAGACCCCCCCTTCTCCTTTTTTCTACCCCCTCTTTCTATCTGTCCATCAATCGACAAAATGTACAACGGCAAAGGGCAACAGCTTGTCCCTGATGGTTACGGCAACAACCAACATTAGCCGAGACATAAAAACACTTTAAATGGCGACAAGGTTCAAATTGAATGCAGAGGTCCTGGAGTGTTCCTTACAGAATTAATTTCCGCCCACACCAAGCAGATCACTGTTAACAAAAGCACCAAGCAAGTGCTGTTTCCAGCAGGATTGAAATGTCTCACTTGCATAAGCGATCTCCACTATGGTGGACAAAGACCTTTTTCATTGTTACATGGAGTACAGAATGCATCTGAACTTATGTAAAACTAATGTAAATATGAAGAAATAAATGTGTAGTAGGTAGTGCGCACACTACATTGTCTCTTAAAAGTGTCTTGATAGTAAGCGTTCGTACAGTAAATTTTTCTCAAGTCATTCGTTGCATGGTTCAAATTAAAAGCAACATGAAACACTTTTTTTGAAAGTAATTTTCTGTGAGACTGAAGTGCTGCTGACTGATGTGTGGCTGACCGTATGATGGATGTAAAAGCTATTTAGCATTTAACATACACTAAGCGCAGGTAATTGTTTATCACAGAGATCACCAGGATAATAACAGCTTGCAGCGCCTGGAGGGAAATGAGTTTTGAGATTGTAAGAGGGAGTGATGGGAAACATTCCGCAACACCGTGTGCCAGGATCCATTTCGACCCCCCCTTAGAGACACCTTCCCTGGGGCTGCTCTCTCCACAGGGGTCATGGGTCATGGCGCCAGAGGGGTGGTGATATGCACCAATAGAGGAGGTGTGAGCTGAACTCAGGAGTGGAGAGAGTGGTTATGGGCGGCTCTCAGTTCGTGATAAGCGCTCACAGTGCTCAGTCAGTTTAAATTCTGTTCGTTCCAACACGCCCGTGGTCAGGTTTCCCACGGCACTGTAGTTGCAGTTAGCCCAGAGTGTGATGCAGACCCTGTGTCCTAGGGCCAATTCCCTCCTGTTCTATCAGCATGTGTCCCACACTCATCTCTGCTCTACTGAGTTCAAACTTGAGTTTTTTTGACAGAAAATGTGTCCATAGTCAACATTATCAAAGACTGTGTCTGTGTATGTGTGTGTGTGTGTGCGCGTGTGTGTGTTTTGCATCTGTGTACATGTGGCCTATGTATGTGTGTTTGCATTAGTGTGTGTATGTTTACCCTCTAGGGTTTTCCGTTTTTCATGATTTGCACTTAATTGTACGTCGCTCTGGATAAGAATCTGTCTGCCAAATGACTGTAATGTAATGTAATGTATGTGTGTGAGTGTGTGTATGTGTGCGTATGTGTATGTGTGTGAGTGTGTGTATGTGTGAGCATGTGCATGTGTGTGTGTGAGTGTGTGTATGTGTGTGTGTGTATGTGTGTATGTGTGTGAGTGTACGTGTTTGTCTGCACCACATCAACAGGGATGGTGTTTGGGCTCAGATTCCGGGCTGCTAATCAGTCAGCGACGCAGAGCGAAAATCTACTTACAATCTCATTAACACAGAGTCTAATGAAAGATGAGGCAGTTGATTTTCCCGCTGCTTCAAACGGGGCGGCGGGAACAGGGAATATCAGCGGTGCACTGAGGACGAGGCTGCGTGTACACGCCGCGGGGGAAACAATCTGACTCACTCAGGGGCCACCGGCCTTACTCGCCTTACATTTTCAATTTAAAACCACCTGCGTTCTGCTAATGAAACAGCACACCCCTGCAGCGCAGACAGCACATCCTCAGTCTCTCTTTCTTTTTTAACTGTTCTTTCCACAACACTATTTTTGATCTACGCTTGGCAGAATGAAAGCCTTGAACTGTTGAACTGAATGTGTGGTATGCAAATGGACAAAGGCATTCATGATAAAGAAGGTTTGGGGTGGTAGGATCTGAGGTGTGCCATTTTTGCCCTCTGCAGGAGGTGTCTGGGTAATCCTGGGTCATATATTTATTTTTCGTCAGAGGTGTGTTCTTGGTGATATGATGGAGGGCTGCCGTGGGTGACGGCTGCTGACAGACAGACCACCCAGAAAGCAAACCACACAAGGAATCGTCTGGGAGCCATTTTACAGATTGGGCAGAAATGAATGCCCCACTTTACCGAACAACAATGAAAAAAACCCCACATACTGTAACTTTCTTTCAGAGACTGAAGAGGACTGTGTAGAAACCTATAGCACATATAGCCATTGCACCTGATACTCTATGAATACTGAATATGCATCACTTGAAAGATAGCAGCAGAGTAGCAGTATTTTGCTGATGAAGTCGGTTTTGCTCAAAGGTATGACTTAGCCTCCTGTTGTACTTGAAATAGGTTGCAATTCTTTTGCATTCTTCGTATCTAACTTCATTGAACCTGCAGGCTTAAATTATCACACTTTCCACTGCTAATAAAAATGTATAAGATTAACATCAGTCAAATTTGAACGTTATATTTTTTAAGGAAAAAAAGTATTTTAGGTCACGTCCATAATCTCAAAAAAACGCTGACGGAAGTATGTTCCATCGGCATATTTTTATTAAGGAAAAAGAAAATTCAATTTTACAAATCCAATCCCACAAAACCTGATTCAGTGCTTCAACTGATTTTTGTAATGTGTCTGCAGCTTTTTATCTTAAACCTATATATCACTTTGCAATATAATTTCATCAGATATCATAAATGATAAAAAATGGAAATATATACATGAGACACGCAGATTCATCTTATTGTAGAGGAGTCATCAAATTCAACTTTATTTTTTCTCATAAATGTGAAGATTAGTTGCTGCCTGCATATATCACTTTCTGTGCCTCTCCATCCATTGTGTGTGGTTCCATCCATTATGTAGATGAGAAAATAACTGGAGTCACAAAAAAGAGAAATACAATCTATCTGTTTTTTTTTTTGGTTCAGGACTATTAAAAATTCCGCACTTAGTTATTCCCAGCCTCCATCTCTGCAGATACTGTACATAGAGAACTTTATATGAAGGAAGATGTGATGGTAATTACTTTTGTAAGTGCAGTTAATAATATTTTTTTGTGAAAAAGACTGTGGAGCGTTCCCAAATGAGGACTCTAACCAGCATCCCTGTCGGGCTGGGAGATCTGTGTGATGAACTCCAGTGTGGTGCGAAGGTTATTTACATGTGAACTGAGCCCTTGGCAGCTCTACACCTGGCTGTGACTCAGCTCTGAGAAATGAGCAGCCTCGGTCGCCCATCTGACCTCTTGACCTGGAAGCACATGTTCGTAATGAGAGACCAATCACGTCCGTTTTCAAGCGGCGCACCTGAAATAAAGAATTATGTGCAGTAATGTACACAGGATCGAACTTTGAGATCATTAGTATCAGTCATGGGCAGAAATTTTGTCTCAGTGACTGATTTTCTTAATGGTTCCCCCCCACTCCCCAGTCTGGAGAGCCTCATTTTCATTTTTCAGTGCTCATGCCACAACCTGCACTATTCATTCAGGAGAGGCCAGACAAGCATGTGCCTTGCTCCAAAGGAAATGATGCCAACTGCATGATGTCTTCTGATCGCACCGCATTTGACAGGCTGGGTTAGTGCAGACATGAGTCGGAGGAAGATTAACAGGTGGGCCTGTAAGAGCACAAATCGACCAGGAGAGGTCACTGGCGCGCGATGAGATACTGTCATCTGACTAAAACCCCACTGGGTCTGGCCATTGGTGTGGTACCAGACCACGGGCACAACCATGCATTATAACAGCCAAATAATTGTCAACTTTTGTTCTCTCTTCCTCGTCAGCAGCCATTTTTGCTCAGCGCAAACTACCTTTTCAAAAAAATTTGGAATATGTTTGCGAATGTTAGCCAACGTTCACAAACACTGACTTTTACATTTTTACATATACATTCGATAAAACTTTCTCTTCAAAAGGTTTCCAGGGAGATCCACTTATCATCCCCTCATTGATGCATTTTTGAGTTAGGGTAACATATAGAGTGTAGTTTTCAGCCAGCAGGTAGCAATCCATTGTGCACAAGTAGCAAATCCTTTGATCCAATGAGTGTCTTAGAATTTCCTTTTAAGTCACTCAGTTTCTGGACTGCGGCAGTTCAGGTGGCTAAATCTGCAGCTTGTAGGTTGAAAAAAGGTTTTGAAATCTCAAGCATTTTGAGAGGACAGGCAATGCTAATTCTCGTGCTTTCAAACTGACAGGGGTGTTGGAGCAACGGTATTATTGGCAATTCAAAGAGCTGTGCACAGGGCACTTATCTCAAGCACCATCTTTCGTCAGTATAAACAGATATGTCTCCTAGAGAGTGAACAGGCAAATAAAGGAAATTGAGCATCAGCAGTGACCTGTTTACACATCCACAAAGCAGAAAAGATAAGCATGTGGACAGTGTTGTTGTATTATCACACATGGCCAGGATGAACGAATAAAGACTAATTAACCAGCAACGGACCACTGAATCATTTAAACAGCCATACTATGTTTTGAATTTCAAAATAATTTAGTGTTTAAACTCGTTTTGCTGCCCCCATCATGAAAATGACACAGCTCTCTCGCTGTCGTTTATGACTTTCCTGCTGATTAGAATATGCCGTCACCTTGCCAATTTGTTTAGCAATGTGCAGATAATACAGAGGGTGTTATTTACAACCAAATCTATTCACTCACTTACAGGTGTCTTTGACAGCAGGGGAGAAACCAAGTTTAAGAACTGAATGAACTGAACAGTATAAAACAAAAATTATATCCGCTCAGAAACAACATTAATAACTAATAAAACTGCATCCTCCAAGGAATTGATGTTTATTTGCCATTTTTGTGGGGCCGAGCTGCTTAAAATTCAATGAACATTCACTTGAGTTATTTATGCCATTATTTCTGTCGGGAAAGCGTAGAAAGGTGTTCCTTAGGGACACTTCACTGCTGCTACAAAGCAGTCGAAACTCCAACACCAACACCAACCTTCACTTACTGCATACTGTACTGTAATGAAAATGAGAGGTAATGGGTTTGTGCTTTTGCAAATAAAGGACATTGCTGCAGTGTTTGCAGGGACCTTGTAAAAAAGTCACATTCAAAACTTGCATTCTCCTAATCCTTTTCATATTTCACTTTTCTGATATACTACACACAACCTGAGTAACTGTGAAACTAAATTCCCCCAGCATCTTCTATATAATGATATAGGTTCTTCTACTTACATTAACAATATATTTTAGATGAACAATATATTTGAATAAAATTTTCATATCCCATATACTGTGAAGAGCGGCAATATCATTTATTGTGTATTGTCATATATAACCTTTTTTGTAAGGGCATTTGTCAAGAGGTTGTATGGGTTTTTGGCCTCTTCTTGTCTAAAAATGGCTGTCCTTAAAAATCAGGTATAGACACAGATGCTAGTCCTCAGAGAGGACCTGTGACCGCCGTGCTGCCAGTCCAATTTCACAGCAAATGGCGCTCAGCTCCCGCCTAAGAGTGCAATAATTATATATTATGAATTATAAATGATTCATAGGACTTGCCTCTTCCTAATGTGAAATTATCATTGTGTCCTTGCTCTGCATTTAGTAATGCTGTGTAAGTCAAGGCCTTCAGAGCACTCCTCCCAATGTAATATATCAGTAATTAATTTATCCTGCCCTTCTATTTGCCTGCCTTTTAATCAATGCTCTTTTATTCATCTTGGGATTAATCTTTCACCGGCTTAATTAATCAGTTACAGTTATTTTTTGAATTAGGAACGTTATTAAAATGTACTGGAAGGTGGGAGAGGATTAAGCTACAAACGCAACCCAATTTGCATTTTCTATTAGTGAAACGTTTCAATAGTAGCAAATGTCAATAATAGTAAGATCACTCAGAATTACCTTTGACGTTTTCTATGGCACTTCATCATCTGGAAGCCAACTGCGTCATCAGTTTTGCTTTCCAGTGGAACTTACATGTAACACAATCTAGGGGTAGCTACCCAGTCTCACTCCAAATAAGTACCTCTGCCACTTATTTACAGAAATGCAATTATGTTCCCAAGGGTACAATTCGTTGCAGTTTTGAAATCAAATGTCCTGGGGTGCTAAAGGAAAGTTGCAACCTTATTATTAAATTATTGGAGAAGAGACATGCTCAGGAGACAAGTGTGACAACTCGTATGCAGTGGACATTCTGTTTTAAAACTGCAGCAACTGTACCCATGTAATGTAATCGCATTTCCGTTAATAAGTGCCAGAGATACGTAATTGGAGTGTACTGGAAAAGTATACTGGAAAAGCAGTTTTTGATGATGGAATGCCATAGAAAACGTAATTTCAGTGATCTCATTATTAGTGACATGCAAGATATACATGAGAGTACGCAATCGGAGCTCTGCAAAAACGTATGTACACATAGGCATATATGCCATGTGACTAGGCCACATGGTGGATATTTACTGGAAGCTAATTCAGCTAAAGTACCTCGCTCAAGGGTAAGACAGCAGTGCTCCACCCAGGGTTCTGAGGTAAGAAGGATGAATTACATTTGTGTGAGGCGCAGCATCATGAATACAGCTTACCAAACCCCTGCACGTTCCTTCCGCTCACAGTACGCGTCCAGTGTCCTGGGCCAATTCCAATCTGGCTCTCTCTCTCTCCGTCTGCCTAAAGATTTCCTATGCTTAATTGCCAATATCCTCTGTGCCTCTTCACCTTAAACAATATGTGACAAACTGCCGCTAATGAACTGGTCAGTGGTCGTCGAGTCAGTCAGTCGTCGAGTCAGTCAAGGACTGAGTCCACCATTTCAGACAAGGTCATAACCTTGGTCATTTTCTGTGTGGAATTAAATATCAGTTGGCTCATGTATTTGAGAAAAAACATGTATAAACAAATAGTCAACAAAGAAAGAATCCAACATTAGCTGCACAACATCGATTTCTATTTCACTATTAGTGGTGTGGCTATTCTTTTATTTTGCTGCTGTGTAAACAATGACCAATGCGTCCAATGACATGTATGCTTGTTTGAGAAAGTCTGATTTCCATAGCAACAAGAAGACCACTGCACATGTATTTTAATTTATTTTATTTTAACTTGCTTATGATAAGGCATCTGTTTATAATTAATGACGGATGTGGATACACAAGGAAACGCTGTGAAAAAATGTGAGCAACTTCAGCCTTGTCGCTAAGGGTAACTTCAATCTGAATGCTGTTCTGGTCAAAGCCCAAGAGAGGTATGTCACAGAAGGTGACCTTCATGTATTTCATGAAAAATTAATTCAAATTGTACATCATGTCATAAGACCCACAGTAATGTATCTGGCGTTTTTTTTTTTCCACATGCATGACTGCATTGAGGCTAGTTTTTTTGGGGGGCGTATTCAGAATTCAAGGTGCACACAGGAGCAGAAAAGCAATCAGTCTTGCTGCGATTTTTTTTCCGTCTTTCTTTCTCCTTTCTTTCTCTCTTCCTCTACTCCTTAGAACTCATTACCCCCTCTTTGCCCTTCCACATGAGACACGCACCATCCCCGAGACATTCCTCCCATCCCTCCATCCTGCTGCCAGCCAATGGGCTTGCAGCTCCGTGTGACATGCTCAGATCGACTTCCCCAGAGATGCCTGGCGAGACTCAAGATTGAGCTGTATCATATCGGCTTTGATAACAATGCGTTGCATCATCATCTTCTAATCTGCTCAAAGAAGACCTTTGCGAATTAACTGAATCCTTAGATAAACTTCATTTGGGACCTTGATGATGTCGCTTCAATCATGCAAACTTACCGATAGGGGAAAATTAGGTAAGGCTTTATTTTACAGTCCATTAATTACCTAGTATTTACTGGGTAAATGCACTACATGCATAATTATTTGGTAACTATTTCAGTGGTAAGTACTAAGTCGGTAAGTACCACATGTAAGTACAATGTAAATACATTTTACATTGTACTTACCTCTGAAATCAAAATGGCTACCTAATAAGTACCTGGTATTTACCCCATTGTACATTTTCTTCCGAACTATGAATGAGAAATAATACTCCATCCCTTCTGTTACAAAAAACAGTTGATTCGTAAGAGCACAGACTGTCTGTCAGAAGAGCTGCCTGCCGTCATCTCTGTCCAGTCATCTAGCCAACAGTTTGCCTGTGCAGTTATCGTATTTGCGGACTGCACAACATGTATAGCTTGTGCAGAGAGAGTGCAGCTGTTGAGGGATGGATGGAGTCACACCAAAACCAGACATATTATTGACCAGGTCTCATGTTTAACTGTAACATTTACAGTTCAGTTTTACTTTCCCTCACATACAGATTAATCGTAACAGACCCAGATTTTTGCACCCCACTGTAATTAATCACCAGCATGTGGGCTCTTGACATTTTCCTTGGTAGTTGTCTTCTGTGAGAGGAGAGCACAGCCTTGTGTGTGTAGGTGTCTGATCACTCATATACATTATCTTTATATACTGTATATTGTCTTCGAGTGTCTTTGTAAATGCTCTATGAATTCTTAATTAATGTTGTTTGTTACATCATACATATTTAATAGTTCATTGAACTGCACTCATGCTAGAACATAGTATAGAGAGTATTGTATAGATCAGTGCTACTCATCTCCCTGTCCTGCAGGCCACAGCTTCTGC
>NW_026911612.1:0-23649 GCF_963692335.1 Osmerus eperlanus
CGTCAGCCATTGTACCTACCCGAGGACCGGCAGCCATTTTACCCACCTGAGAAGCCTGTCAGCCATTTTACCAACCTGAGGAGCTCGTCAGCCATTTTACCAACCTGAGGAGCCAGTCAGCCATCTTACCCACCCAAGGAGCCAGTCAGCCATTTTACACACCTGAGGAGCCAGTCAGCCATTTTACCTACCCGAGGACAGGCAGCCATTTTATACACCCGAGGACAGGCAGCCATTTTATACACCCGAGGACAGGCAGCCATTTCAGCCGGCCGAGGAGGGGCAACGGTGAGCTAGAACACCCTGCATAGCTCAAGACCCAAACGCTGGGCGAGATGGTACCTTGTAGCGGCAGATGTTGAGCTTCCTCTTCCTCGTCTCAGCGTTGCGCTGCAGCAGCGTCGAGCACATCTGGAACACCTGCTGCATGACAGCATCCTGCCGCAGGTCATCCTGGCCCTGCGGACCAATCAGTGCACAGTATGACAGCAGGGACCAATCACAGCACAGAATAAATGTACTCAACCTGAGCGT
This sequence comes from Osmerus eperlanus, assembly GCF_963692335.1. Classification (NCBI taxonomy): domain Eukaryota; kingdom Metazoa; phylum Chordata; class Actinopteri; order Osmeriformes; family Osmeridae; genus Osmerus; species Osmerus eperlanus. The sequence goes on from NW_026911612.1 coordinate 535, forward strand.
GGACCAATCAGCGAAAGGAACATTGATGCAGCATATACTGTAGACAAGGACAGACGGTACAGATGAGCAGAGGTGGGTAGAGTACAAAGTCTGTTGACAATATCAAAAATGATATTGTTTATTTTTATCTATTTCTTTTTTATAATTTTTTTGTGCATTGCCAGTCAGGGGCGCCAATAATTCTGGAGCCGACTGTACATGAGTCTGAGCACAAATTACTTCCCTTAGCACCTCAAGCACAGCCAAGCCCCTGTCACGAGTGAAACTCAACACTGCTCCAATCTAATCTGTGGTTACCCATTAACCAGACGGAAGAGCGTAATTCCTGTAAAGACACGTTTACAATGATCAATGCAACAATTCCAGCATCTGTTATGCTCTCAAAAATATCTGGCTAATAATTGACACTGGGAACTTGCAGAAATTTGTTGAGCACTCACACTTGCATGCAAGGTTCAGTTTTGTGTACTTTCGTTCTGCAGTTTTCTCACTGGCAGAGTCACCCTGTGGGGGACCTAACCCTAACCCTGGACCTAACCTTGACCAACACACCAGGTGCGCTGCAGAGTGCAGGTGACCTCACCTTGACCAGCACACCAGGTGCGCTGCAGAGAGCAGGTGACCTCACCTTGACCAGCACACCAGGTGGGCTGCAGAGAGCAGGTGACCTCACCTTGACCAACACACCAGGTGCGCTGCAGAGAGCAGGTGACCTAACCTTGACCAGCACACTAGGTGGGCTGCAGAGAGCAGGTGACCTCACCTTGACCAGCACACCAGGTGGGCTGCAGAGAGCAGGTGACCTCACCTTGACCAGCTGCCTCCGGGCCTTGCCGTCTGAGCCCACACAGTCGATGATCTTGGGCAGGTTCACTCCTCCAGCGAGGTGGTAGTGGGGCTTGAAGGACCTGATGGTCACCAAGTCATCGTACTGACCAGAGGGGACCACCTGTGTGCACAAAAATGCAAGCGTTCTGACTGGGGTACATGGTATAGAAATCTACATAGATTTCGGTATACACTTCTGGGTCTGGGAACTGTGCATGACATGTTCTTTTCATTAAACTCAAATCAGAGCCTTGGGTTAGCATTAGCTCAACACCATTTACAAACTAGCCAGTTGTTTTGCAAAAGATGTTTTCCAATTTATATTCTTTAACTTCTTGGCATTCCACAAAACACCAAAAATTGCATAACGCATTGTGGGAACCAACAATCCCACAAACCACAAGTGAATATGCAAACCCAGTGATGTTGTAAGAGTTCTGGGCCCATAAGGCTGGGTTTCAGCTCCACAGTGGCCTCCTACATACCTTGATCTCCATTGTGGGGATCACAATGTCATCCAGATCCTTAATCTGCATAATAGGCTGGTCAGACGGAATGGGTATGGCTTCTAGAAGAGGCAGAGACAGGTTAAAGTGAGTCAATCAAGAGTGGAACCTCACACAGCTTTTAGAGCAGGGCTTCTCTAACTCTGTCCTGTGGATGCTGTTGGTTTTTTCGTAATATTCTGTGGCTATTGTGTAATAATTACAGTATGTTCCAATGTACTGGTGCCCCCACATCCGGCAGTAAGTAAGTAAAGAGTTTAATTTTCTGTTATGGACACTTGGGTCACCTCTTCTTTGAGATTATTTCAATCGGTTCACTATTTTGGATTTACCAGCAGCAAGTTAAAGGATGGAGTCTGAGAACAGCGCTTTTCTTTGTGGTGGGTCACTCACTCTTCTCGGTCTTGTGACGGCTGGCGTCCAGGTAGGCCAGGGTGATGTAGGCGTTACTGAGGGCCTCAAGGCCTCTGACCATCCGCCCTTTCTCCCTCCGGATCTCATTGATGATCCTGAGTGCTACCTCCGAACGCTCCTGGAACAGCACACACAAGAACAGCTCACTACAAGTTCTACCTCATTATAAGAACGATTTGTTCAGTGTCAAACAATTTCTACATTTCTACATTTCATATATTTTAAACAAAATAGGCCAGTAAACAGTGCCTTTGAGATGATGAGCTAAGACTGGCTTATTTGGCTGTTGTTATTAAGTTTTTGCATTCTCATCCTATATCCAATAAAGCCTCTCTCCCGGTGAGCATTAGACAGGCTCTACGTTGACAACCTCTCTCTTGGAGGTTTATATTTCTTAATGATTCAATAGGCTGAGTCTGCTGCTCAGATTGGAGTAGACGACATGGTGTATGTTGTCTCACCGGGAAGTGTCAGGAAATGCCAGGAAGAGTCACCCACCGTGTCCAGTTGGGATGGGTGGCGGGGGACTGAGCGGGACAGCCGGTTTCGGGAGAAGTTCTCGTCCTTGTTGGCGTTGACCAGCGCCAGGATGATGAACAGGGTGTGGTGAGGGTGGTCCAGCGATGTCTGGCGGATTAGCTGAGGGGCGGAATAATCTCTCATTACAGTGGCGGAATACAGGGATTAACATGGACCACACAGTGCTACAATATGGACTTTACCAGACTGTGGATACTGAGAGTGTTTTTGTAACACTTGGAAGGCCAGAGGTGACACCATTGTGCACTTGGACTTCAACGTGAATGCAATACTCTCCTCACTCCATGGCTTTTCCTTATTCACGGCAGTTGTTTGGCATAGATAACAGACTGCAGGTGGGCATGAATTGTGGGCAATGTAGTAATAGAAATTCTATAGCCTATAAGTCTGTAGAGAGAATGCCTCCGACATATTTTAGGTTTTTCACCAAAACTGAAAATGTGAATGAACTCGGAACAGACCTGTACATGATGGGGATACATAAAGACAGCTCACACCCCACTGGGGACTGGGACAACCTCTGATTTATAAGACCAAGTCTCACGGCCATTGTAAAGACGATGGCAGAGGAGCCTCTGGAACCCCCGGGCCGTAGCTGAGGAGCCCAGGCTGGCAGGCGGTACCTCGATGAGGACGTCGTGGAAGCCGAGGTCCTCGCTGCTGCCTCGGGGGACCTTGGTGCCCATGCGGGCAGCCAGCTGGTACATCAGGGGCAGAAACTTGTAGGACGGAATCCTCTGGACAGCCTCCTGCAGAGGAAGAAGCACACTGAGCACAGGCAGTCCGAGTAGCCTGGTCTCCAAGCAACAGGTTAGGACAGTGGGATGGGTGGATGGGAAGCGTTGTCTTCATGGTGATGTCATGTTGTTAAGGAACAGGTTAAGGGGGGGGACGGTTGTGGGGCCTACCTTTACGGTGGATGAGGATGGTTGCAGGGCCTACCTTTACGGCGGATGAGGATGGTTGCAGGGCCTACCTTTACGGCGGATGAGGATGGTTGCGGGGCCTACCTTTACGGTGGATGAGGATGGTTGCGGGGCCTACCTTTACGGCGGATGAGGATGGTTGCAGGGCCTACCTTTACGGCGGATGAGGATGGTTGCGGGGCCTACCTTTACGGTGGATGAGGATGGTTGCGGGGCCTACCTTTACGGCGGTTCAGGATGGTTTTGGGGCGTACCTTTACGGCGGTTCAGGATGGTTGCAGGGCCTACCTTTACAGCGCGGTTGAGGATGGTTGCGGGGCCTACCTTTACGGCGGATGAGGATGGTTGCCGGGCCTACCTTTACGCCGGTTCAGGATGGTTGCGGGGCCTACCTTTATGGCGGTTGAGGATGGTTGCGGGGCCTACCTTGACGGCGCGGTTGAGGTCGGGGTTCTCTGCGTTCCCCAGCCACAGCGACGCCAGGCGGAACACCCACAGGTCCTGCTGCTCGCCCAGCTGCAGACACAGGATGTAGTTCTGCACGGCCTTGAGCAGGAAGAGGCTCCGGTCCTCCCGCAGAGCCGCCAAGGCCCGCTCATCCAACTCCAGCTCCCGCTGCACCTTCACCGTGTACCTGCAGGGTTGCCACGGCAACACCGTTAACCTGCGCACCTTCACCCTGTACTTGCCAAAGGGCCACTCGTCCCACCCTTCTGCTAACCACCAGTTATGCTAGCCTGCCTTTTATGAATTATAAAGCCTCAATCAAATCCTCATTGTCTTTTATACCAGGAATCAATTAAGCTGCCCTTCTTTGACAGTTTTCCAGTACCAGTATTTCTCATAGTGCGATCCCTAGAACTGCACATAATACTGAATTCTACTAAGTGTGGTCTGACAAAGGTATAGCATAAGAAAAGTATAGCTTATAATAGTAATACTTCCTTGCTTTAATATAGCGCTTTTCTCACCAGCCGGTGACTCAGTGTTCACAGTGATGAAGGCCATGGAACGGCAGCTATTTTACACCACAATCCCACACATCAGCTGAGGTGGAGGGGAGACTGCCTCCAATTTCCGATTTATAAATCTACTTTTGGTTTTATATCCCAGCATCATGTTGGCCTTTTTACTGCAGCAGCACAGCGACTAGAGCCTGACAGGCATTAACAGAAGTTGAGAACAGGGTGCTGGCGGCTCTAACTGCGTGACCCAACCCCCACTACCCTCAGGTGTCATCTGATCTGTGGTGATGGTCTCATGGTGACATGTTGCTTGGTGAGCGGTCCCTATGGAAACCCACCTGTTGGTGTTGACGTTGTGCTCTCTCATGAGCTGCACCTCCTCCTTGGCCTTCTCGAGCAGCGCCTGTTTATCCTGGAACTCGGAGGACTTCATGTAGTTCTCCATGCTCTGGTACTGCGCATCCGAGAAGCGGGCCAGGGAGAGGTACGCCTGGGTCTTCTGGGCGAGCAGCCGAGGGTCCTCCCCTCCTGAGTGCTCCTCCATCACCTCCACCGCCTACCCAACACCGCCACACAACCGCCCTTTACCACAGCACTACCCAACACCACCACACAACCTCCCTTTACCACAGCACTACCCAACACTGCCACACAACCTCCGTTTACCACGGCACTACCCAACACCGCCACACAACCGCCCTTTACCACAGCACTACCCAACACCACCACACAACCTCCCTTTACCACAGCACTACCCAACACCGCCACACAACCGCCCTTTACCACAGCACTACCCAACACCACCACACAACCTCCTTTTACCACAGCACTACCCAACACTGCCACACAACCTCCCTTTACCACAGCACTACCCAACACCGCCACACAACCGCCCTTTACCACAGCACTACCCAACAGCACCACACAACCTCCCTTTACCACAGCACTACCCAACACCGCCACACAACCTCCCTTTACCACAGCACTACCCAACACCACCACACAACCTCCCTTTACCACAGCACTACCCAACACCGCCACACAACCTCCCTTTACCACAGCACTACCCAACACCGCCCTTTACCACAGCACTACCCAACGCCGCCCTTTACCACAGCACTACCCAACACCACCACACAACCTCCCTTTACCACAGCACTACCCAACACCGCCCTTTACCACAGCACTACCCAACACCACCACACAACCTCCCTTTACCACAGCACTACCCAACACCGCCCTTTACCACAGCACTACCCAACACCGCCCTTTACCACAGCACTACCCAACACCGCCCTTTACCACAGCACTACCCAACACCGCCCTTCACCATAGCACTACCCAACACCGCCACACCGCCACACAACCACCCTTTATCATGGCACTACCCAACACCGCCACATGTCACTACCCAGCACTTGTGGCTACAAGGTGAAACCGCTCATTTAAATAGAGTTTCTTCATACGGATTGTGTGGCTATATTAGGGCACTGTGGGTTTTGATAATTTCAGTGTATTTATAGCACCTTTAACTCCTTTATAATCCACATAGGAAAGGTAATTGTATCGTAGTGGTTAAGGTAAATGACTGGGACCCGCAAGGTCGGTGGTTCTAATCCCGGTGTAGCCACAATAAGATCTGCACAGCCGTTGGGCCCTTGAGCAAGGCCCTTAATCTTGCATTGCTCCAGGGGAGGATTGTCTTCTGGTTAGTCTAATCAACTGTACGTCGCTCTGGATAAGAGTGTCTGTCAAAATGCCAATAATGTAATATAATGTAATGTTGTTTTCCACAATATGGGACATTTTAGGCGATGAAGTCAGAGGTGGGCGGAGTTCTACCTTTTCCAGGTACTTCTCCAGAATAACCCCGGGGCTCTCCAGACACGTTTCAGCCAACCAGCTCCCACAGAGCCTCAGACACTCCGCGTACGTGGGCTGCAACGCTGGGTTAAACTCCACCTACACACAGGAGCACACACACTCAGTCTCACACACACCTACACACAGGAGCACACACACTCAGTCTCACACACACCTACACACAGGAGCACACACACTCAGTCTCACACACATACACACAGGAGCACACACACTCAGTCTCACACACCTACACACAGGAGCACACACACTCTGTCTCACACACACCTACACACAGGAGCACACACACTCAGTCTCACACACATACACACAGGAGCACACACACTCAGTCTCACACACATACACACAGGAGCACACACACTCTGTCTCACACACACCTACACACAGGAGCACACACACTCAGTCTCACAAACACCTACACACAGGAGCACACACACTCAGTCTCACACACACCTACACACAGGAGCACACACACTCAGTCTCACACACACCTACACACAGGAGCACACACACTCAGTCTCACACACACCTACACACAGGAGCACACACACTCAGTCTCACACACACCTACACACAGGAGCACACACACTCAGTCTCACACACACCTACACACAGGAGCACACACACTCAGTCTCACACACATACACACCTAGACACAGACACACAAACACACACCTCCACACAGGACCATACACACTCAGTCTCACACACATACACACAGGAGCACACACACTCAGTCTCACACATACACACATAGACACATACACACAGACACACACACACATGCAGTCTCACACACCTACACACAGGAGCACACACACACACACACAAACACACGCACGCACACACACGCATTTACACACTCACTCACGCTCGCATACACACAAAACACTTCAAACTGCAGAACATTACAACTTACTTACTTAAGACAAAAGACCACAACACACATCTCACAAAAATGACAGTTTTTTCAAACATGGGGGCAAATGTTTAAACAGCTCAAAGGTAAACTTTGACACAATGTCTTTACAGTTGAAGTTTTAAAGCCTTTAAATTTGTTTCTTAAGTGCACACACCTCAATGGACAACCTTTTCAGGTGTGCAAACGTTTCCAGTTGCAACAGAGCTCTGAGAGGATACAGAGCTGGCCTGCAGAGGGACCACACCATCAGGCTCCACACCTGGAGACCATGCAAGCCTCACCTGTTTGCTCGGCGCCTCTTACCTGGTCGCTAAGTGTGTCGATCATCTGTCGAAGGAGGCCCAGCGCCAGGTTGTGCTCCTGCTTTGGCCCAGAACACCTGCACCTCCTCCAGTTGCCACGGCGATGGGCCCCGCCCCCCGCTGGGCCAGCTGTGCTGCTTCATCTGATAGGCTGCCTTCTCTGCCAGCTGCAGGGGGAGAGCCAGGATTTGATCAGGTCAGAACAGGCCAGAACCAGGCCAGAACCAGGCCAGAACCAAGTCAGAGCCAAGTCAGAACCAGGCCAGAACCAGGCCAGAACCAGGCCAGAACCAGGCCAGAGCCAGGCTAGGACAAGGTGAAAACCAGGTCAGAGCCAAAACAGAAGCAGGTCAAAACCATGGCAGAACAAGGTCAAAACCAGGTTAGGACCATGTACCAGGCCGAATGCGATGACTCCCCATTTATTCTGACGGGCACTACCTGACAGTGCCACTGACTGTGGATGTGACTGCTTTTAGCCTCCACACTTTCATATGTGAATAGCGTGATTATCGGCATGCACATGCATGTGGATATGCACACCCCCAGCGGGGCCCGGGACTGGCCTGTGTGTGGCCGGCAGAGCGGGCCAGCTTGCAGAGCTGCAGCAGGTGAGTGGCCAGGGCATGGTGCAGGTACTGCTTCCTGTCCGCGTCGTCCTCCCGCAGGATGAGCGTCTCCTGGACCGCCGTGCGGAGCGCCAGGATGGGCTCCAGCAGGCTGAACTCGCTGTTCTCCAGGAGCTCCCCGTGCTCCCGCCAGCGGCCCTGCACCTCCGCCAGGCCACTCTCCGTCAGAGCGCTGCGTCAGGGAGAGAACCAGCCTCTGTCAGTCTATGACCGGACAATGTTTACATACAAAAACATCTACGCCACATTCTCAACCCAGCCTCTGTCAGTCTATGACCGGACAATGTTTACATACAAAAACATCTACGCCACATTCTCAACCCAGCCTCTGCTGCAGACGACCGTGTGCTGAGAGCACTGAGCTATGGAAACACTCTCTGATATGATTCCTAAAACAGCTTTATTAGTCGCTTTCCACTTAGCTTTTCAAATACAGCACAGAAATGAAAAAGCCACATCCAGAAGAGGGCCGAGGAGTTTATAGAATAACAAACACAAAACAAGCAAGGTATTCAGCAGAATCAACTAGGCTCTCAGTGTATAATAGTAGGGACTCAGCATGTTTGTTTTATAATATTTATAAAGTGATCATCCTGCATGGTATCCTGCATTTATTAGACTGAGATTAGTGACTGACCCGCTCTGTGTGAGCGACCCGCTCTGTGTGACTGACCCGCTCGGGACCCGCTCTGTGTGAGCGACCCGCTCTGTGTGACTGACCCGCTCGGTGTGAGTGACCCGCTCTGTGTGACTGACCCGCTCTGTGTGAGTGACCCGCTCTGTGTGAGTGACCCGCTCTGTGTGAGTGACCCGCTCGGGGGGACTGACCCGCTCTGTGTGACTGACCTGCTCGGTGTGAGTGACTCGTTCTGTGTGAGTGACCCGCTCTGTGTGACTGACCTGCTCGGTGTGAGTGACTCGTTCTGTGTGAGTGACCCGCTCTGTGTGACTGACCTGCTCGGTGTGAGTGACTCGTTCTGTGTGAGTGACCCGCTCTGTGTGACTGACCTGCTCGGTGTGAGTGACTCGCTCGGGGGGACTGACCTGCTCGGTGTGAGTGACTCGCTCTGTGTGAGTGACTCGCTCTGTGTGAGTGACCCGCTCTGTGTGACTGACCCGCTCGGGGGAACTGACTCGCTCTGTGGGACTGACCCGCTCTGTGTGACTGACCCGCTCTGTGTGACTGACCCGCTCTGTGTGACTGACCCGTTCTGTGTGAGTGACCCGCTCTGTAGGACTGACCTGCTCTGTGTGAGTGACCCGCTCTGTGTGAGCGACCCGCTCTGTGTGAGCGACCCGCCCTGTGTGACTGACCCGCTCTGTGTGACTGACCCGTTCTGTGTGAGTGACCCGCTCTGTAGGACTGACCCGCTCTGTGTGAGCGACCCGCCCTGTGTGACTGACCCGCTCTGTTGTGAGCGACCCGCTCGGGGGGACTGACCTGCTCGGTGTGAGCGACCCGCTCTGGGGGAGTGACCCGCTCTGTGGGACTGACCCGCTCTGTGTGAGTGACCCGTTCTGTGTGACTGACCCGCTCTGTGTGACTGACCCGCTCTGTGGGAGTGACCCGCTCTGTGGGACTGACCCGCTCTGTGGGACTGACCCGCTCTGTGTGAGCGACCCGCTCTGTGTGAGTGACCCGCTCTGTGTGAGTGACCCGCTCTGTGGGACTGACCCGCTCTGTGTGAGCGACCCGTCCTGTGGGACTGACCTGCAGCAGAGCTCTCCCACGCTCTCCAGCTCACTGATCCTCTGCAGGTTACAGAGTGCCGGGTACAGAGAGGACACCGCCTCCAGACTGTCTCTGCACAGAACCTCCACCTCCGAGACCCTAAAAACACACACACACACACACACACAGGCAGGATATATGGGTGGGTATGTGTTGCGGTGCAGATGGTGAGAGGGGTTTAGGGGTGTGTGTGTGTGTGTGTGTGTGTGTGCGTGTGTGTAGTACCTGGTGGTTTTGAGCGTTTGGCTGAACACTGAGAGCTCTCTGTCCCTCAGGGCCTGGAGGGCACAGAACACTGACTCATTAAAGCCAGGGGCCACTCTGTCACTCCTGAAACACAACACACACAATTACAGTGGGGGTGTAACACTGTAACACTGAGCACACACACGGATACACAGCTCACAACACACACTGACACACAGACATACAGACACACACACACACACACACACACACACACACAGACACACACATATACACACATATACACACAGACACACAGACACACAGACACACACACACACACACACAGCACACACACACACACACACACACACACACACACAGACATACAGACATACAGACACACACAGACATAAAGACACACATAGCCTGAAGACCCATCTCTTCAGGCTACACCTTTCCCTCCCCAACTGACAATCACCGTGATTAGCCTTAGACCGTAATGGCACTTATGTATAGATATCGTTACTTGTTTTTATTGGCTGTTGTATTGTTGTATTCTAGCTGCCAACTGTGGTATGCTAGTTTGAAAGTTGATTGTACTCTTCAAGGGTTCTGAATTTCTGTATGTTTACACTAGGACTCGGAACACTACTGTCCTCTCAGGTCCACTTTTGCACTTGTTCTTGTGTTTGATTTGCACTTTGTTGTACGTTGCTCTGGATAAGAGCGTCTGCTAAATGCCACGTAATGTAATGTAATGTAATGTAACAGACACAGAGACACACACACAGACACACACACACACACACACACACACAGACACACACACACACAGACACATAGACACACAGACACACAGACACAGACAGACACACACACACACACACAGACACACACACACAGAGACACACACAGACACAGACACAGACACACACACACACACAGAGACACCACACACACACACAGACACACACACACACACACACACACACACACCTGTCCGACAGGTCGCAGTCCCACTGTGTGTTCCTCCAGGCTGCCTGGAACTGCAGCTCCCTGAGTTCGGCCCCCCACTCTGCCCCCTCGCTCTCCAGGCCCCTCAGATAGGTCACCAGGGTGCCACACAGCCCAAAATTCTGCAGGGCCTGCAAGGGGAAGGGTCACAGTCAGACACCACACCCAACTTCACCCCCGCACCCCCACCCAACATCCCAGCAGCACCCCGGGTTACCTCCACAATCCCCACATGTCGGGTGACGTCTGAGAGGCCGGTGTGCAGGTCATAGGTGGCCAGAGCTTTCCCCCACAGAGCCTCGTGCTCGTACGTCCTGATCCTACCAAACACAAAATATGGGCCGACATTGGGTCAGGAGGTAAGAAAAGTCGTCTGGCAGTGGGAGGGTCGCCGGTTCAATCCTACCCTGGGTGTGTCGAAGTGACACATAACCCCCAATTGGCAGCCAATCACCATTGGTGTGTGAGTGTGTGTGTGTATGGGTGAATGAGGAGCATCAATTGTAAAGGCGCAACATAAATGCAGATCATTTACCATATTTCAACATTCTAAGTCGATGTTCGCGAAGTCCACAGCAGGACAATGATCCAAACTATGCAGCCAAACCAACAAAGAAGGTCTTTCAGGCAAAAAAGTGAAGGCCAGACTGAAGGCAAATAGCCCCCAAAACAAGCAGGAGCTGAAGAGGGCTGCAGTACAGGCCTGGCAGAGCATCACCAGGGAAGACACCCAGTGTGTGGAGATGCCTGTGGGTCGTAGACTCCAGGCAGTCATTGATTGCAAATTAAATATTGAATATGATGACTTTATTTATGTTTGAAAATTTGTCCAACTACTTTTGGTTCCCTAAAACTGAAGGGACTATGTATAAAATTAAACGCTGAAAGCCCGCATTTTAACCACATAACGTTATTTCAACTGTTTGTTTCAGGAGTACCAAACAAAAACAACAAAACTTCTCTGTCACTGTCCAAATACGGACTACGCCGTATACAACTACAGGTATAGGCATCGTCTCTGTCACATCATTTATCTATAGCTTTATTAAAAAAATATGTTCTGTGCGTCCATACTCCTCTTCTGCTCCACCTCAGCCAAGCGTAAAAACCTTTGTGCAATATTTCACCGTTTTCTTTATTTCAGGCATTTCCATTTTATGTGCAAATTCTAAATGTGCATAAAAACTGTTATGGATGGAAAACCTGCTACACCATGAACCCCGTTACCTGGTCAGAGGACTGGCCATCTTGGCCCCTGCACACCCCGTACAGACTGTCTGGCTCCCCGATGCTCCTGTACACCTCGATCAGCAGGTCCTGACAGCGAAAAACACCACGAGAACACTGCATGAGCTCACAATGACGTCAACATGGTCCCAACAGATCCCAATGCGGTTTTTAAGGCCGATACCGTCGACTGTTTAAAGAATGTTCATGGAAATTCAGACGAAAGAGCTTAAGCTTTTCAGACATGCCTGCACAGATAAATCAGGTAATATCCTGAATGTAAGAGGTAATTGCAACACATTCACAGTATTAAATGAAACAACAATGTAGTTCATGCAGGAAATTAATGGATTTTTTGAATTATTTTTTTTTGTTTTTTTGTTCCTGTCATTGTGATGTTGTATCATCACCTTAACTGGACTTTTATTAATTAACTGGACTTTTATTAATTAACTGAACTTTTATTAAGAAATGAAAAGCAATTCACAGAAATTCCACACCGCTGGGTTTGGCTGCCCTGCACATAACAGCACTCTCCAGAACATTCTTTGAGGTGGACGAAGGAGCGCCCCCCTCTTGGGAACAAAATAGCCACAGATTTAAACACTTGGCTTATATTTCTTGTAGCCTAGTACACAATTGATTATTTGAGAAAATACAATTGGAAGACTGAAAGCTGAAATCGGCTGATTCCAATTCTGTACTGATATATCGGTGCATCCCTGAAACTATTTTCACATTAAAGAACAAGGAAGATGCCAAACATTGTAAACTTATGTTCTGGTTATAAGATATTTCTGTAATTTTATCTCTAAGAATCCATGTTTTGTAATGTTATAGTTCATGCTTTATTTTCACAATAAAAAAAACTGTTCCCTTTCAAGTCAGTCGATTCCAGAAAAGCGGTTGAAAGGCAGTTGAGCTCCACCTGCAGGCTGGTGCCTGTGTCCCTCCACACTCCTCTCAGTCAGCCCAGCGATGCTGAAGTTCTGGCTGCTCTCATCAAACGCCAGCCGGCGGGAGGTCTTGGACTGGGTCCTGCAGAACCATACAGACACGAGACCTGAGTGGACCATCCCACATCGTAATGGAGCTCACGTGTACTCTTTGGTTACTGTTTACTGGAACCAAAAGACAAACTGAACTGACGTGACCATAACGTCCTGTATTGTGCAGGCCGTGGGGGCACCAGTCTGAATACATGTTTGCGTTCCCGAGCTCTTTGTGGCAAATAGTCTCATATTTGAGCCAGGAAGGGAAGACATATTGAAAGTACTGTATAATATTATTTATTTGATGGCACAATGCAGCTCTCTGTGGATCAGAGAAAAGCAGAAAAGAGAAGAGAGTGAGGGAGAAAGAGTGAAAGAGAGGGAAAGAGGCAGAGGGAAAGATGACGACAGCAAACAGCACACTCGTGGGCTTTGTGTAAAAAAATAAACCCGGCTTTGGTCACTTGGTGAACGTGCCAGATGCATAAATCGCCTGGAAGTGGTGATATTTCACTGACCAGGGCCAGGTGGATTCAAAATATTAGAACAGCAAGGAATGTTCCAGAAATAACTCACTGCGTTCGAAGTCAACTGATCCGTCCAATCATAACACAAAGTGCCACGAAAAAACGTAAGAAAGAATCCACAAACATGGGGGACCTCCTGATCAAACAAGCATTCTGATGAAGAGAAATTCCTCCTTTTGTGCCAGTAATGAAACACTGACACTTCATGTGGACTGAAACACATGGCAAACAAAAGGCCTATAAAAGGTACCCGATACCACAGAGTAGTACCACAGAGCGAATGTACAACAGAGCAAATGTACAACAGAGCTAATGCACCACAGAGCTAATGTACCACAGAGCTAATGTACAACAGAGCTAATGCACCACAGAGCTAATGTACAACAGAGCTAATGTACAACAGAGCTAATGTACCACAGAGCTAATGTACCACAGAGCTAATGTACAACAGAGCTAATGTACAACAGAGCTGATGCACCACAGAGCTAATGTACCACAGAGCTAATGTACAACAGAGCAAATGTACAACAGAGCTAATGCACCACAGAGCTAATGTACCACAGAGCTAATGTACAACAGAGCTAATGCACCACAGAGCTAATGTACAACAGAGCTAATGCACCACAGAGCTAATGCACCACAGAGCTAATGTACCACAGAGGTAATGTACCATAGAGGTAATGTGGCACAAAGTGGCTCAGGCCTCACCTGCGGTCCTCCTCCAGGCGGGACCGGACCTCGTCCACGTAGATCTCGGCGTAGAGCAGAGCGGTGAAGTGGGCGGAGCAGCCCTCGGCCGCCCGGTGACACCTCCAGGTAGTTCAGCTCCAGCCAGAAGTTAGAGTCACACACCGTCCCCAGGGAGGAGCTACGACACACAACGCACACTGATTGGGCCATTCGCTGACTGGGCCATTCACTGACTGATATACTGACCGGTTGGTTGATTGACTGGCTGTTTGATTTTGTTTGATTGACAGCTGACCTTGCATATGGCTTGCTAAATGACCTTGCTAAATGACAATTAATTCTTGTTTGTGCTTGGTTTGTTTGGTGTGCTCGGTGTGTTTGGTGTGTTTGGTGTGCTCGGTGTGCTCGGTGTGTTTGGTGTGTTTGGTTTGTTTGGTTTGTTTGGTGCGTTTGGTGTGTTTGGTGTGTTTGGTGTGTTTGGTGTGTTCGTTTGTTTGGTTTGTTTGGTGTGTTTGGTGTGTTTGGTGTGTTTGGTGTGTTTGGTGTGTTTGGTTATGTAGGTCCTGGGGTGCAGAGCTGACCTGCCGGGCCCCGGTCTGGGCTGCTGTCTCAGGTAGTGGACAACTGACAGCATCGTACGCAAGGACGTTCTGTCCACCGGGCCGGGGCCAGCAGGGTCCGACCCTCCTGAGGAGAAACACACGTTAACATCCTTCTGAGGGAAACAGAGGAGAAAGGGTAGCAGGTGGGGTCAGAGTTCAGGAGAAAAGGTGGAGGTGACAGAGGGCTCATTCCAAACACTTTTGTTTCTCAGTCTTGCTCTTTTCTACTCCTAGCTTCACCCGTCGGGGGAGGCAAGGAAAAGTGGCAAGAAAAATAAATGACGGGGAAATCGAGAAAGCGTGAATTAGGCAAATTAAATGTCCTCGCTCCTTCAAACGTCAGTTCGAAACAACGTCAGTTACAGACAGATGGGGAGAGGCGGCTCTACAGGTCAATCATTTATACGTCATGTTTTCTGAAAAAATACTGCACTGATGTTTTGTTGCTCAAGGGAAAGATTGGTATTCTTCTACTTCTCGTTCTTAGAAGGAAGATTTAAGGGGTTGGAATGTCCTAAAAAACCTTGATCGAGTTCTAGGTCAGAAGCAATGAAAGGAAAAATGTGGAGAAAAAAAAAGCTTGGAATGGAGCCCAGTGTCTGCGATTGGGGGGGGGTCAGAGGTCAGCGGACCGGAGTCTGGGAGCAGGGGCGTGGCAGAGCGACTGGATGCAGGGTTATTGCGGGCGCAGCAGGAGAAGAAGTCTCTGATGTGGCAGGACAGCAGGGTCCTCCAGGATCCGTCTGTGTCCTGCAGCAGAACATCATGGATGAAGAGGGGCAGGACTGTCTGGCAGAAATCCGTCTTCACCTGTGAGTGTGTGTGTGTGTGTGTGTGTGCGAGTGGTGTGTGTGCGCGTGTGTGTGCGTGTGTGTGTGAGAGTGTATGTGAACGTGCGTGTGTGTGTGAGTGTGTGTGTGAGTGTGTGCACGTGTGTGTGTGTGTGTGTGAGAGTGTGTGTGTGTGTGTGTGTGTGTGTGAGTGTGAGAGTGTGTGTGAGTGTGTGTGTGTGTGTGTGTGAGAGAGTGTGTGAGTGTGTGTGTGTGTGTGTGTGTGTGTGAGAGTGTGTGTGTGTGTGTGTGTGTGTGAGAGTGTGTGTGTGTGTGTGTGTATGTGTGTGAGTGTGTGTGTGTGTGTGTGTGTGTGTGTGTGTGTGTGTGTGAGTGTGTGAACGTGCGTGTGTGTGAGTGTGTGTGAGTGCGTGTGCGTGTGTATGTGTGTGTGAGTGCGAGTGTGTGAGTGTGTGTGAACGTGCGCGTGTGTGTGTGTGTGTGTGTGTGTGTGTTTGAGAGGGGAAAGCGGAAGAACAACTTGAGAACCCAGCAATAAAGCAGCCAAAGAGCAGTCCTAATGTTGAACGACAAACACGCAGACCAAGTTCATTTGGTCATATGCATTCACTCAACACTGCAAAAAATGCAAACCTTGGATCAGCTTAAAAAAGTGGTCACATCTAAACATTTGAAATTGATTCAACACTTAATTTAATAGGTTCATTTCTTAGTTGAGTCAAATCATTTTTTTTTCAAAGAAGAATTTGAGAGAATTTTAAAGTTTATCCAATGTTTCACTTTTTTCAGGGTACATTTTCAGGACAAGTAAGGCAGGGAGAGTGGGGGCCGTACCTGACACAGGAGCCTGAGTGGGGCCCTTACCTGAACAGGGGTCTGAGTGGGGCCCTTACCTGAACAGGGGTCTGAGTGGGGCCCTTACCTGAACAGGGGTCTGAGTGGGGCCCTTACCTGAACAGGGATCTGAGTGGGGCCCTTACCTGAACAGGGGTCTGAGTGGGGCCCTTACCTGAACAGGGATCTGAGTGGGGCCCTTACCTGAACAGGGGTCTGAGTGGGGCCCTTACCTGAACAGGGATCTGAGTGGGGCCCTTACCTGAACAGGGGTCTGAGTGGGGCCCTTACCTGAACAGGGATCTGAGTGGGGCCCTTACCTGAACAGGGATCTGAGTGGGGCCCTTACCTGAACAGGGATCTGAGTGGGGCCCTTACCTGAACAGGGATCTGAGTGGGGCCCTTACCTGAACAGGGATCTGAGTGGGGCCCTTACCTGAACAGGGGTCTGAGTGGGGCCCTTACCTGAACAGGGGTCTGAGTGGGGCCCTTACCTGAACAGGGATCTGAGTGGGGCCCTTACCTGAACAGGGGTCTGAGTGGGGCCCTTACCTGAACAGGGGTCTGAGTGGGGCCCTTACCTGAACAGGGGTCTGAGTGGGGCCCTTACCTTGCACAGGGGCCGTGAGAGCAGCAGGGCTTCACTCTGCACCCCCCCGCTGTCTAGCAGCGCCATACACAGCCTCCTCAGCCAATCAGAGTGCTGCCCCTGCTGGGGGTCCCACAGAGCCAGGCTCTCCAGCTGCTCCCGGGAGTCCGGCCTGACCTCCGCTCTGACTTCCATCTACAGATGACAGAAACAACACCACACCTTTACCAAAGGTCAGACTCAAGGCATTGAAGAAATCAAGGGGGGGGGGAACAGAAAGCATAACATGATAAATAATAGAGCAGTATGCTTAAGAAGGACGGACGGACGGATGGACAGACCTTCTTCTTGGCTGATCTGAAGGGGCTGAAGTACACCAGCATGGGGTCCTGACTGTCTTTGTATGCTGCCCAGAATTCCATCCCACACCGAGAGGCCAGGGTGTCCCTGAGGCACTGAGCAGCTGCCTGCCTCACCTTGATACTGGAACACAAACGGAAGAAATACATTTTGAACAATTATTTCATTATCTTATTAAACAACCTTTTATGCATTTAACCTTGAGTAGCAAGCAGAACAAGCAAATAGTCCACCAACCCCATGCAACGTCACCACTTCTTAGGTGGGGGGCAATAAGCCCACTTGAAGCCTGATGTTGGCAGTATGAATAGTTATGATAAGGTTTCAATGTGAGTCTCAGAGCGTGACCAGCGGTGTGAGTCTCAGAGCCTGACCAGCGGTGTGAGTCTCAGAGCCTGACCAGCGGTGTGAGTCTCAGAGCCTGACCAGTGGTGTGTGAGTCTCAGAGCCTGACCAGTGGTGTGTGAGTCTCAGAGCCTGACCAGTGGTGTGTGAGTCTCAGAGCCTGACCAGTGGTGTGTGAGTCTCAGAGCCTGACCAGTGGCGTGTGAGTCTCAGAGCCTGACCAGTGGTGTGTGAGTCTCAGAGCCTGACCAGTGGTGTGAGTCTCAGAGCCTTACCAGTGGTGTGTGAGTCTCAGAGCCTGACCAGTGGTGAGTCTCAGAGCCTGACCAGTGGTGTGTGAGTCTCAGAGCCTGACCAGTGGTGTGTGAGTCTCAGAGCCTGACCAGTGGTGAGTCTCAGAGCCTGACCAGTGGTGTGTGAGTCTCAGAGCCTGACCAGTGGTGTGTGAGTCTCAGAGCCTGACCAGTGGTGTGAGTCTCAGAGCCGTACCAGTGGTGTGTGAGTCTCAGAGCCTGACCAGTGGTGTGTGAGTCTCAGAGCCTGACCAGTGGTGTGTGAGTCTCAGAGCCTGACCAGTGGTGTGAGTCTCAGAGCCTGACCAGTGGTGTGTGAGTCTCAGAGCCTGACCAGTGGTGTGTGAGTCTCAGAGCCTGACCAGTGGTGTGTGAGTCTCAGAGCCTGACCAGTGGTGTGTGAGTCTCAGAGCCTGACCAGTGGTGTGTGAGTCTCAGAGCCTGACCAGTGGTGTGAGTCTCAGAGCCGTACCAGTGGTGTGTGAGTCTCAGAGCCTGACCAGTGGTGTGTGAGTCTCAGAGCCTGACCAGTGGTGTGTGAGTCTCAGAGCCTGACCAGTGGTGTGTGAGTCTCAGAGCCTGACCAGTGGCGTGTGAGTCTCAGAGCCTGACCAGTGGTGTGTGAGTCTCAGAGCCTGACCAGTGGTGTGAGTCTCAGAGCCGTACCAGTGGTGTGTGAGTCTCAGAGCCTGACCAGTGGTGAGTCTCAGAGCCTGACCAGTGGTGTGTGAGTCTCAGAGCCTGACCAGTGGTGTGTGAGTCTCAGAGCCTGACCAGTGGTGTGTGAGTCTCAGAGCCTGACCAGTGGTGTGAGTCTCAGAGCCGTACCAGTGGTGTGTGAGTCTCAGAGCCTGACCAGTGGTGTGTGAGTCTCAGAGCCTGACCAGTGGTGTGTGAGTCTCAGAGCCTGACCAGTGGTGTGAGTCTCAGAGCCTGACCAGTGGTGTGTGAGTCTCAGAGCCTGACCAGTGGTGTGTGAGTCTCAGAGCCTGACCAGTGGTGTGTGAGTCTCAGAGCCTGACCAGTGGTGTGTGAGTCTCAGAGCCTGACCAGTGGTGTGAGTCTCAGAGCCGTACCAGTGGTGTGTGAGTCTCAGAGCCTGACCAGTGGTGTGAGTCTCAGAGCCTGACCAGTGGTGTGTGAGTCTCAGAGCCGTACCAGTGGTGTGTGTCTCAGAGCCTGACCAGTGGTGTGTGAGTCTCAGAGCCTGACCAGTGGTGTGTGAGTCTCAGAGCCTGACCAGTGGTGTGTGAGTCTCAGAGCCTGACCAGTGGTGAGTCTCAGAGCCTGACCAGTGGTGTGTGAGTCTCAGAGCCTGACCAGTGGTGTGTGAGTCTCAGAGCCTGACCAGTGGTGTGTGAGTCTCAGAGCCTGACCAGTGGTGTGAGTCTCAGAGCCGTACCAGTGGTGTGTGTCTCAGAGCCGTACCAGTGGTGTGTGAGTCTCAGAGCCTGACCAGTGGTGTGAGTCTCAGAGCCTGACCAGTGGTGTGTGAGTCTCAGAGCCGTACCAGTGGTGTGTGAGTCTCAGAGCCGTACCAGTGGTGTGTGAGTCTCAGAGCCTGACCAGCGGTGTGAGTCTCAGAGCCTGACCAGTGGTGTGTGTCTCAGAGCCGTACCAGTGGTGTGTGAGTGCGCTGTTCATGCAGGTGAAGAGGGTAAAGGTCCACTGCAGCTCGATGTCCCCGAAGAGTTCGGCCGCGCGGGCGGTGACCCGATCCTTCCCATGGGGCAGTGCGATGGTGCAGAGGTCTATAGGACCCAGCTCCCCAGGCAACTCCCCGCGGCCTCTGGGGGAAGACCACCACACCGTCCAGGGTTTAGCGGATGCAGTTTAATTCGCCCGTTCACCAGCCCATGGCCCACCCCCCATGCCTACCGAGGATATCGGCTCCTCCCGGGTGATTGGCTGCCAGCTTACACAGCTGCAGGAGACGCAGGACCAACCTCACCAACACACTGTCTGCGGGGCCTGCTACACACATTACATTACATTACATTACGTGGCATTTAGCAGACGCTCTTATCCAGAGCGACGTACAACAAAGTGCACACACACAGAGGAGAGAGTTACACACACACACACACACACACACACACACACACACACTGTCTGCAGGGCCTGCTACACACAGAGGAGAGTTACACATACACACACATACACACACACACACTGTCTGCAGGGCCTGCTACACACACACACACACACACACACACACACACACACACACTGTCTGCAGGGCCTGCTACACACAGAGGAGAGTTACACATACACACACACACACTGTCTGCAGGGCCTGCTACACACACACACACACACACACACACACACACACACACACTGTGTGCAGGGCCTGCTACACACAGAGGAGAGAGTTATACACACACACACACACACACTGTCTGCAGGGCCTGCTACACACAGAGGAGAGTTACACATACACACACACACACTGTCTGCAGGGCCTGCTACACACACACACACACACACACACACACACTGTCTGCAGGGCCTGCTACACACAGAGGAGAGTTACACATACACACACACACACTGTCTGCAGGGCCTGCTACACACACACACACACACACACACACTGTCTGCAGGGCCTGCTACACACAGAGGAGTTTCACTCCACTCACACCACTCACTCCACTCACCCCACTCACCCCACTCACCCCACTCACCCCACTCACCCCACTCACTCACCCCACTCACTCCACTCACTCCACTCACTCCACTCACCCCACTCACCCCACTCACCCCACTCACTCACTCACCCCACTCACTCCACTCACTCCACTCACCCCACTCACTCCACTCACCCCACTCACCCCACTCACCCCACTCACTCCACTCACTCCACTCACTCCACTCACTCCACTCACCCCACTCACCCCACTCACCCCACTCACTCCACTCACTCCACTCACCCCACTCACTCCACTCACCCCACTCACCCCACTCACCCCACTCACTCCACTCACTCCACTCACCCCACTCACTCACTCACCCCACTCACCCCACTCACCCCACTCACCCCACTCACTCACTCACCCCACTCACTCCACTCACTCCACTCACTCCACTCACTCCACTCACACCACTCACACCACTCATGCGCACAGGCAGCCATACACAGAGACATGTGAGCATGACCACAGAAAAATACCCCCGCAGGCCCCACCCTGGCACTCCGTCAGCAGGCCGCTGATCTGCCCCCGGTGGGAGCGCAGTTGCCCCCGCAGGTCCTTCAGCCCCTCCAGCCGCGCCAGGGGCAGCGAGTCGCACCAACACACCGATAGGAAGTACTCAATCTCCTGCAAGGACACACACAGAGGACCCACGGGTCAATTTGCCACAAGGACACACACAGAGGACCATGGCATGAAGGATGAATGTGCTGTATTTGAGCTGTTACCTGTGTGAGGGTGAACGTTACCTGTGTGAGGGTGAACGTTACCTGTGTGAGGGTGAACGTTACCTGTGTGAGGGTGAATGTTACCTGTGTGAGGGTGAATGTTACCTGTCGGAGGGTGAACGCTCCTGTGCTGTATTTGAGTGCGTGTTGAGTTTCCCGCAGCTGTCTGAAGGCGGGGCGATTGGGGAGGGGCTCCAGCAGCTGGATGGCCCTCTTTAGGTGCTTGTTGTCGTGATTTTCAATAACCAGAAACTTCAGCAAACCGAGGACCTGCACTCTCACACAGTATACAATTCAGCACCGAGGACCTGCACTCTCACACAGTATACAATTCAGCACCGAGGACCTGCACTCTCACACAGTATACAATTCAGCACCGAGGACCTGCACTCTCACACAGTATAAAATTCAGCACACTGAGATTTGGTGTCATCAGAATGTTAGACTCTAGTCTTACCTGCTGGGAGACAGCTGGCTGGTCAGTCACCTGTGTGGTCAGAGTTCCAACAATGACCTGCAGGTGGCTCTCTAGAGCATCCTCGCAGAACAGTACAGCAGTCCGGCACACTGACTCAAGCAGGTCCAAGCACAACAAGAGGCTCCTGGTTGTAACTTCGTCTAACTGGGCCGGGCTAGTCAAAGACAAGAGAAGGGAGAGCAGCATTAGAATCTAA
Source organism: Osmerus eperlanus (assembly GCF_963692335.1). Classification (NCBI taxonomy): domain Eukaryota; kingdom Metazoa; phylum Chordata; class Actinopteri; order Osmeriformes; family Osmeridae; genus Osmerus; species Osmerus eperlanus. Next base: position 22,728 of record NW_026911612.1, read on the forward strand.
AGCATCTTACAGCACCAGCACCAAGCATCTGAACCTGAATCCACCCTCACAGCACCAAGCATCTGAACCTGAATCCACCCTCACAGCACCAAGCATCTTAACCTGAATCCACCCTCACAGCACCAAGCATCTTAACCAGAATCAACCCTCACAGCACCAAGCATCTTAGCCAGAACCATGGTTCCAGCCCTGGAACAGAATCTATATGTCCCCACGGAATCTTAGCTTCAATGTAAACACTGTGGAGTGACCCTTCCCCCCAGGGAGTACCCCCCCCCGTGCTAACCTGCCGTTGATGTGGTGGATGACAGTGTAGATGACGTCTCTCAGGACGAAGGCCCAGGCCCCGCCCAGCCCCTCCCGCACCTCCGGAGCAGCAGACCCACAAACAGGTGGTACATGAGCAGAATGCGGTGCCTCTCGTACGCGTTCGACGTCTCCGCCGCCTTCTGGCAAACCGCCAGCAGGATCTTCTGGATGGAGATCTGACCCAAACACAGGGAGCGCTGTCACCCCATGCTTCAAACAGGCCTTTCCCACTTTGTTCAAAGGGCACCATGGATTCTTATTCGGGTGGTCAGTCTGTCATCTACCAATGTAAGTTTGGTGGCTCACATGATCAACCATTACAAAAGCAGAAGTCTCCATTTGCTTCAGGACCCAGATTTAACCTTAGCCATGAATTTGCAACCAAACACAATACTAAAGTTTACCATTAACAATTACATGGATGTAAACTGTAAACTGAGGAATGTACTTACACTTTACAATTTGTTAATATTAAAAAGCAATGCACAGGCCTAAGAGAGTGGGAAAATAATAATTTAACAGGCCAGTTAACAGGAAATAGCAGCTGAGTTTACACAGATGCCTGAGCGTCAAGATTTAATTTTATTGAACGCAAGGCCGACAAAGGCAGGGG
>NW_026911613.1:0-10525 GCF_963692335.1 Osmerus eperlanus
TGGGACATTTTTTACAGGTAATTCTTTAGTAGGTTATAGTTACGTAGTCAGATAACAGGTGAGTATAGACATGTATTGGTGGTAGTTATTGGGCCATCTTTCTTTTTTCTTATGAGCTGAACTGAAAAAAATGTTTGCAATATTGACAAACAAAATATAGCATCCCGTTTTAATTTAACAGACTGGATTAACTGTCAAAAAACAATATATCAATGACTGACCTCTGTTAATTTCAGGAGCCTTTCTCTCGCCTACTGACCTCACAAAGTATTGGACATAAGGGTCAGTCCAGTAACCTTTACTGGTTGCAAATCTGTGAACCAAACGAGGGTGTTAAAATGAAATTATATATACTGCATCTTTTCACAACGGTTTGTTGTGGTTCTGGATAATAATAGCTAGTTCAGCCAACACTATATGCTAGGCTACCTTTTACATGTCGTTGCATCGTCACAGGTCGCCCTCACTGCTTCATCCGCAGTGTCGGAGTCTGTGAAAGGCTGTCTTGCTGCCATCTTCAAATGATCAACTTTAGGTGATATTTGACAGTAGCTTGCAAAGCCCCATCGACCTCGCGTAGCTAGCTATAGCCTCTAGCTACTGGTGTCTATTATGGAAAGTGGCTGTGTTGTTATAATCACGTTACAGCAAGCTAGTTCAATTGATACTTCGCCCAAAAACGATCCCTTCTTAAACTTTAACCAGTTAAATAAGAATATGTTGCGTTAGAATAGCACAATTCTGTACAACAGAATATTCTCAATGCTTGTTGTTGAATTACTGCTAGCTAGCACACTTCTCTCTAGTTTGCCCCGCCTGGCTTGCCTTATCCGCTTCCGTGGGAGTGTACACGCATTCAACGCTCCATTCATTTTCTCACTCCTTTCCATTGGTCAACTCACTAGAACACCCAATCGCATCAAAGGAAAAATGATAAAGAATTCAGTGTGATCAATGTATATCACAGGACGATGAAACAAAGAAACAGAAGAGGAATCGCGTTAGTTAAAGTTAGTGGCTTTTTGTATAGGATAGAAATACATTTTATATCGGGCTCAGTCCAAGGTGATATGATAATTTAAACTCCAAATATACAACATTTCATATGTATCGAGGAGATGCTGCTACTGAATTATTAAAGTAATTTCACCTAAATTTCACTAATTTGTTCAATACACATTGCTTTTCAAAGTGTCAGGTGCTAAAGTGACTCAGTATTTGGTGATTTAGGTCATATTAACCATGTAAAAGAACAGTTAAATATCTGAAAGCCTAGTATGGTAGATAACATGTATTAGGCTCAATAACAGTTGTACTTTTTGTCAACCATGACAAACTACACACTCAGCATATTTAGGATTATGGAGGGATGTGCAGGATGATGCTACGTACATTGGAGGGATGTGCAGGATGATGCTACGTACATTTAAAATCCTGACCCCCCCCCCCCCCCCCCCCCCCATAATCGAACGCTTTGCTCTGCGAGTGGCAGAAGAGCGCTGCTGGTTAGTAAAGCAGTCAGCCGCGGGGATTAGACAGGCATATATCCAGCAATGAAAAAGCTTCCCAGGCTACTTAGTGAGTGAAAGTCTGGATTGCCTTGTTTTGTGTTTTTTGTAGTTCATTTTAATTGAAAGCCAAAATAGTTGGTTTCGAGGACTAGCGAAATATAAAAAATGTCGTCGTGAGCTAACAAGGGAACTTTTTCCTGAAAACCACCACTTGGAAAACCCAGTTTGCAGTGGTCTCTCTCCTAGCGACGCTAGCTACAGTAGCAACGTTACCACCAAGAGAAGCTAGCTAGTTAGCTAAACACAATTTTCTGGTTCTGGAAAGCTAACCTCTTGTATTTCCACTGCGAAAATAGCTTATAATCTGTAGCTGAACTTCATGACCAACTAAAGCCTTTAAGGACGGACGGCTGATGCAGCACAGAAGAGAGGGTTTCATATCCAGCTCCACACCGTATAAAGAGTCGTCTGGAAAAGGACTAAAATGAAGAAACAGTTCAATCGGATGAAACAACTCGCCAACCAAACAGTTGGCAGGTAAGCACCTAGCTTGCTGTAGTATTTTCCTTTTGCTATTACAAACTAGTATGCTTGTAGGTGAGACTAGCTTTTGTTAGGGGGTTGAAAATGTGCCCTGATTTCTATGGCCTTGTGTATTCATTTTAACAAGTTGCTAGTCTAACGGTTTGCGACATGGTTCATGGTTCCTTTTAACGTTAACAGAGATGTCGTTTCGAAACTATTCTACATGAAGGCTGCGTGATGTCTTAAACTTTAAGCACATTTGCACCAAGTCAACTATTTCAACTCCATCCCCGCAGATTCTGACAACTACGAAACACCGTCTTGGTCTCATCTGATTGCCTGTTTGTTATCACTAGCTGAGCAATGCCTGGTGTTAGCCAGGGGCAGGAAGGAATTAAAAGTCCCGTGTTCTGTCGGGACCATAGGTGCAGCCGTGTCATTGCATTGAAAATCCTTCCTTCCCTTGTGCCCTTGGCCATACGATCTGAGGGAAGACTGGTGCGCATATGATGAAATGATGAGTTGGACTGTCACACCTGTATCCCAGGGTTACCATATCAAACAGTCAGTCATAGGAGTGACTCATCCCCTCTCCTCAAATCTACTGTCTGGTCCATAGCTATAGAATTGTCTAGAATTGGCTCTGTCAAGGCTTTATCTCCAAATGAACGGAATGCATTCTTACTGTCTTTGATACGTTATCAGTTGGCACGGATGTGCCGCACTGTCTCCAGAACTCCCAGCCTGCCTAATAGCTTAAATTGAGCCACTTTTGAGAGTGCGTCTCCAAATAGGTGTGGCTAAATGTTTCAGAATAGCATTTCAGCTGATGTCTGATGCCCTTCTAAGTAATATCTTCAGTAACATGATTCTGTGAGCAGAAAAGAGGTCTGCCTTGCCCTGAAGACATAAACACAGTTGCCTTTTGTAGTCTTGTGCCCAAAGGACAGGGTTTGTGAAGAAGGGTATGATGTGTGTGTGTGTTTGGGGAGGGTGGGGGGGTTAATGTTCTAGAGGGTGGAACCCAGCACAGGATAGTACCACTTTAGAAAACCTCTCTCTCTCTCTCTCTCTCTCTCTCTCTCTCTCTCTCTCTCTCTCTCTCTCTCTCTCTCTCTCTCCTCATGCACCCCTACTCCCTCCTCTGTTTATCTCCAGATGAGAGTAAACATTGCAGTACTCCCAGCTTGTCAAGTTTTAGCCGACGGAAGGGCCATGGCTCGTGATCGACATCATCCCATGTTAGAGGCGCACCTCAGGATATGGACTGTATCCCCCGTTCTGTTCTCTTCATTCCACTACTGAAGACGGTGTTCTCAGTACCTAGTCCTTGACAGCAAGGCTAGACCATAGGCTACTTACTACTTTTTTTTCATCAGTGCAGAAGTGGTTGAGCTTGTTGGCAGAGTAGAGGGCCATCCACTTAGTCAGCTAGTCTTGTGGTGTCTATGCGAGGGTAACTCTATATCTGCAGCAGGATCCACAGTAATACTAATACTGCTGCCTCAGACCTGGAGAGAGCTCTGGAATACTCATCGCCCCCTTCCCCCCACTGTATTTCACTACCAGTAAATCAGGAGAGTGTGTGATGTGGAAAACAGACCTGTGTGTGTGTGCGCATACATGTTTGTGTGTGGGTGTCGTGAGCTTTAGTGTTTGCATTGCACAGCTTTGTCTACGTGCGAATTAACTTGAGAGTTTGCAGGAGGAATTGATTGTCAGTGTAGGCCTAAGTGTTTGTGTATGTGAGTACACTTGTCTCAGGGCATTGGCTATGGTTAGATGCGTGTGTGTGAGTAAATGTGTTGATGACAGGGGCCTTTAGCCCGCCTGGCCCTGGGTTCCTGTGATTGTGCAGAGTCAGAACACGGTGTCCAGCTTGCAGCCACTCAGAGGAAATCTCTCCTTATTCCTCTCCAAACAGGAAATGACCTCCCAGGCAGAACACTGACTGCTTCTAAGAAGGAGAGAGATACGGTTGAACTGAGGAAGAGAAGGAGAGAGACGGTTGAACTGAGGAAGAGAAGGAGAGAGAGACAGATGGAGAGAGAACGCTCTAGTGAGGCTTGCGAGGCAAGATGGATGTTCTTACCTCTGTGTCACTGTGGCTTTCCTTCTCGAAATTCCACTTCTGCTTAATCAGATTACAGGTTGAGGCAGTGTGATTTTTGCACTGTACTGCCTACGATCCGTTTTGAGTCAGCCTGGTTTGGGGTGACCTGTGTGCCACACCATCCTATCAGACCAGATATGACCGTGTGGGAGTGGAGGTATAGGATGCAGGCCTGAACACAGGCCAAGATATCCAGCAACAGTGTGTCCCACACACACAGGGTTTCTACATAGTTTCACTTGTCGTTGAGACCAAACCTGTCAGGGCCATACCCTTCCACAGAAGAAAGGGAGTGTTTGTCAGTACTTTTCTTATCAGGCTTTGTCCTGACATCAGTCAATGGGCTCAATCAAAGCTCTTCCTGTGTGAAGTCAGTGTTCCCCCTCGCTACGGCTTGTTACTCAGCTGTTTGCCATTCCTTTAATTTAGATCCCATTTTCATTACCTGCCTCGGCCTGAGCATCTGCCAACTGTTGCAGACTTAACCGACCCCACCCACCTCTCCTCCAGTCCTCTCAGGCCTGGAGGGGTTAGCAGTAACAGCTGTTGGATGGTTACTGGCTCGCTAGGCTAACAGCTAGCGAGGCTCAGCAGTGTTCTCTTACACAGGCACAATGACATCACGTTACCGTGACTACCACGGCCCGAACTGGCACCAGCTGAGCTTTAAAGGCTAACTGCCGTGTCACCCCACGTCGCTCCGTGTTGCCGCGTGTCACATGCAGGGAGGAAGCGGTAAGACGGTTGCACAGCAGGCTGTTCTGGACTGCAGTCAGACCGCCACCATTCTCTACCAGCCCCGGTCAGCTGACTCCCTCAACAACAGTTCTTGTTTTGTTTTTTGTTTTTTTTGTTTTCTCGTCCTGAGGCGTTGTCTCAGCAAATCCTATTTTTGATCCAGTGACGCAGTCTCCTTACACTGTCAAATTGAAGTCAATGTGAGTTTAATCTGGAGACTAGAAACCCCTGATTATTCTACCAACAACCGTGCTAAAGTCATCCATTGATTTTTTGTCATTGATCAGTAGACCAGCAAGCTCTACAGGGCTGCATTAGAAGCTGTGTTCCTGAACTACTTTTGACTAGCTCTGGAAACACATGTAGGCCATGATCTGTTCCCTGTAGCACTGGGTTCTTACTACTTGGTTGGTGCGCCTCCAGACAGCTTGAAGTCTGTGTAGTGTTGTAGGCCAACTCAGTGGTTGGATGCAAAATGCTGTGGTGTGTGTGTTTTAGAGGGCTGTCTGCGTAGCTGGAGACCATGTTGTTTGGCTGCTGGGTTGAGACCTCCTCAGTGTCTAAACTGGGCCAGGAACCTCTTCAGCCTGACTTCCAGCAGAACACAGACAAGGACTTTCGGAATCAGCAGCTATGAGTTCTGGTTTCAGGGTCCCCGCCCCCCTTTATCCCCGTTCCCAGTTCTCCCGCTCTCTGTTTTCTGGCCTTTCTCCTATATCCGAGTAGCCCTTTTTTTGTATCTTCTCATGGCTCTCCCCCACCTCTCTTGTCTCTCCCCCTCCTCTTTATCCCTCCCTCCCTTTCTCCTTCTCTCCTCCTCAGTCTTTGGTCTCTATCTCTTCCCTCTGTCTCTCTGTGTTGTAATTGGAAGCAGCTGTCCGGCTGTCAGGAGGTTACTATAGTGCGTTGAGTCTGGAGGAGGGACTCTGGGGAAGTCTCCGGCTCCCGTTTCTCCTCCACAGTTTAGCAGCTGGCTCCTGATCAGTTGGAGCTACTTCCTGGAGCACAGCTCCCCATTGCGAGAACCAGTATTGAAACTGGACCCAGGTCAGCCACTATGGGGTTGGTGGAGAGGAGGGATAGAGGTGTGGGGCTGGGCTGGGGGGGGGGGGGGGGTTATGGAATGGGGGGAGGGAGGGAATGAGAAAGAGACTGTGAAGGCTAGTACTCATGTGAAAAGCCTGTTGTCGGATTATTGAGTGGAATTTCTGTCTATAGCCAGTGAGGTCTCCAATTGGTGCTGGACTGGTTTCAAAGGAGTCGCTCTGACTTCATTGATTCCATATAGGATACAGGCTGTTATCCAGTCCAACCAGGGTTGGTTTTTAAGTCAAGTTTTCCTATGAGGAATTACTTAGGAGTTACCCTGCTCCAACTCGTGTGTGTGCGCGTGTGAGAATGTACATGTGGAGGGGGGGAGGTCAGCAACCGCTGTGCCACATCATCCTAAAAAACAAAGCACCAGGGGTCAGCTGACAACAGGAAGTCGTAATGGTAACAAGGATATGCTGGAGTTTATTAAAAAAAAGAAAAAAAACAGGCCTCAGAATCTGACTGACTGTGTTGCCCCTCAAGTATCCTGCCATCCATCTCAGCCAATGCCGGTATGTTGGCGCTCTCCTTTAGAACAGTTCAACACACTGACCTAGACCTCGCACTGTCGGCACACCCTCGCTTCCTCAATAAGCGGAACTGAGTTCTACAAAACAAGCTTACGTCTTTAAACTAGATACCACCTGGCCTTGACCTAGGCCATAATATGAGTTGCAGTGGTACAATACAAATGATATTAGGTTCCGTATTGGTGAGTAGCAGCGTTGCCAGGAGCAGCGGTTGCTAGGCCTCTCCTACACTGCCCGGCTCCTCCCAAGGTGTTGATAAGCAGTTTGAGCTGAGCCCGGGTTTTCCTTCTCCCTTTAAGTGAATCTAATCTGTCTGACCCTTAAAGCCTTCTATTAGAAGACTATGAATAGCCCCCGGACGATTTGGGCAATGCTGGCTGGGACACTAGCTGAGGCGCTAGCATGTAGCGCTGCTGCAGACGACAAGGCAGGTGGTAGCATCAAACCAGGCCTGTGTTAGCATAGACTAGCAGACAAGGCCTTGGGTAGCACATGCTAGCTGAGACACAGTGCAGTTCTCTTTGGGGTAGCTGACATACTGGGAGACACGCTAGCCTAGGATGAAGAGAGCTGTCTGCTAAGCCTGGCTAGGATAGGACTGGAGAGACTAGGTCAGGTTGGGGCAGGGCCAGAGCCAGGGTAGGACAGGAGCCCTGTCCTGGGCTAGGCTAGGCTAGGCTAGCACACAGGTGCCGTCAGCTGTTGACCAGAGACCACCCCTTAGTCTGAGTAATGTCTGGCATGCCCTTGTGTTGGAGCAGAGCTTTTGATATCAGCAGTCAGTATCTAGTATGTTGCTGTTGCTCAAAGAAGTCTAGACTGGAATGGATTGTTCAGGTTACTTTCATTCCCCTGATTTCCACTATGATACTGATTTCATCTAATCAGAATGTAAAGATTACAGTAGGTTACTTTGATCAGGTTAACATCACCCACCACTATCTCCGTTCAGTTTGTTTACCTCTCACCAACCCTGATTTCCATCTGTAAGGAGTAAGAGGACCTCCTCCTCCATATCTGCGAATACAAAATAGATTTCCACTGTTTCTTCCTATCTGGTGTATGATTGTTTTTTGTCATGGCGACGGTAACCTAGGAGAGACATCTCCGGGATCCCCGTGGTGATGAGCCCCAGGGCTGCTGCTGTTCCTGTGTGTGATGAGGAATGTGGCCAGGCCGCCCAGGCCTGGGAACCTTCAGCATGTGTGCCGTCTAATCATACAGACCCAACCATTACTGGATGCTTGTTGCGTAATCCTGTCAGCCAGCGCTCAGTTTGGCTTCCAAAATGCAGCTCAACCAAACAGGCCAGCCAACTGGGAAGCCATTCAAACCACACTTCAGTTTCTTTGTAATGCTTTTGTGTGGTCGATCTCTTGTGTCACCAGGTCTGACCTCTGACCTCTCCTGTGTTGTTCCCTCTCTCTCCCCCCAGAGCCGAGAAAACAGAAGTCCTCAGCGATGACCTGTTACAGGTAAATCCTCCCTCCCTCTCTTCCTTTCCTTCCCTATCAGTCCCCGATACCGCCGCGGCCCGAGAAGCGCTCTGCACGGCAGCCATCTTGGCTAAAGCTGGGACTGGCATCCAACAGTTCAGCTGACAGCCGTACATTCTGACCATCCTATTAATAGGAACCCTGGCGAGATGCAGTTTGTTTTGGAAGTCTGGATGTACAAGTGGAGCCCGTGAGAACCCAGTGCTAACACAGAGCATGTGCACGTCCCCAGCCAGGTCTCCAGAAACCTCTCTCTGCCCCCCCACCCCATCCTGGGGTGTTCCCACGGGGAGCCAGCCAGCCAGCAGGTGGAATACGCCCAGCCAGCTCCTGCCCTCCAAACAAGACATTCCAAACACGTTATTTCTGGCGTACCAGAATGTGATTCTCCCTGGCCCCGGTATGAATGGAAGGTGTCCGGGGGGGGGGGGGGGGGGGGAGCAACCCTGGGCAGGTTCCTGCCTCCCCGCACACCGTGTGACTTTCCCCTTTGTCCTCTGGCACCTCTCCTCCACCCACAGTGTGTGTGTGTAAACACGGCGTGCAGTAAACACACACAGTTCTCAGAGGAGAGGCTCCTGGACTAGGAGTTCTTATTCTTTGTCAGGTTGGATGAATATCAAAGAGGCACAGAAGAAGAAGGAGACCAAAAACAAACAAACAGTGTTGGCGGCAGCGTTGGTCCTGGGGGGGGGGGGGGGGGGGGGGGCTGGGCTGAGCTCGAGCGACAGCTCGCACTGAGGTGTCACACCTCGAGGCAGTGTGGAACCTTTCAATGGAAGAGTTGACTGACTGGATGACAAAAGTGTCAGGAGGACTGGCTATTAATACGGCCGGGCTGTTGCCGGGCAGAGCGAGAGCGAGGACGTTTTGATTTTGTCTGAGAGTTGGTGTTGTGCATCACCGAGGGGGGTCTCTCTGCTCCAGCATCCTTCGTCAGCACTGTCCACTATGACTCAGCCTGCTCTGTCCTGGACCCTGTCTGTCTGTCTCTTCCTGTCTTCCTCTTTCTCCCGCTCCCTGTTCCTCTGGCTTTGTTTCTGTCTCCCTCTCTTCTTGTCCTTGGCCTGCTTTCTCTTCCTGTCTGTTTCTTTCCCTGTCTCACTCTCTCTCTCCCTGTCTCTCCCTCTCTCTCCTTTTCCTCGTCTCTCTACCTCTCTCTCTCCCTATCCCCCTCCCTCCCAGCTGGTGGACTTTGCTATCCCAGCATTCCCTAGACAGCTGTCTGTCCATTCCATCTTTTGAGGGGATAACATTCCCCACAGTCAACACTCCACAGATACTGAAAACATTCTGTCCAGTTGGCTGTTTGATATAGCCGGTGTTGATCTGTCACTCTCGTGGAAGGACCTCCCCACCTCCCTGGAGATTGGCTAGTTCATGTGTTGCATTGGAAAGGCTTGTGTAGCCACAGTAAAACAGAGTTATGGATTACGGAGGGCTGTTTATGGCTTTGTTTGTGCCCTCCCCCATTTCCCTCTCTGTCTCCCTCCATCCCTTGCTCTCTATATCTCCCTTGCTCAGTCCCTTTCTCTGCTTGTCTGGGCATGTTCACATCCCTTAATTGACTCGCACATACACAAACACACACCCCATCTCTGTTTCTAAAGTCATAGACCAGCCCAGACTGTCCCTGATCAGGAGCAGCAGCACACATGGGCTATTGTCTGTGCCTTCCAGCTACACAGCCTGTGTCTGTGTGTGCGTGTGTGTGTGTGTGATGGAAAGGAGGACTAAAAACAGGACTGTGTTTATGTCTGTGTGTGTACTGTGATGGTAACAGAAAGGACCACATACACACACACACACGTCCACAGGATCCCCCATGTTAAGAGTAGAGGGAGGGGGAATCCCCTGTTCTTGTGCCAGGTAATGTCTGAACGGCTTCCCCCAGCCTCAGCCTGTGTGTGTGTGTGTGTGTGCGTGCATGCGTGCGTTTGACCCAGCTGTGGTGGGAATGTTGGGGGGGCCTCTTCGTGGGGAAAGACTAAGCAAGACTGAAAGGGAGGGTGAAGAGAGAGGTGAAGGGCGGAGGCGTGCAGGGCGGGTGTCTCCTCTGCCTGCCTGGAATTCCCGCATTCCGGTGTTTTCCGCCGTCGTGTTATTGGAACATCGTTGTCTCTCTTGATCTCTGTCAACGCCAGGTCATGCTCCCCATCGGTTACACAAGATTCCATGTCTTCTGTTTGTCCTCAGCCCTGTTCCCACACACACACTACTATTCTTAACAGATTTTTTTCTTTCGTTTCTATCCTTTTCTTTCTTCCTTCCTTCCCCAAGTGTGTGTGACTCATTGTTAAGGCTTGGAGCTGAGACATAATAAAAGTGACCAGTGCCGAGTCTCATCTGAACGACCGTAGCTGTGGTTCCCCGTGCCTGTTCAGGACGTGTTCTCAGCCATGTCTGACCGAGGACCCTCAAGCCCACAAGGTCACCAGCGTTGTAAAACACACCGCCCCCCCCAGTCACAGCCCAGCGCACCGTCTCCATGGCAACGCTGCCGATGACTCATCGGTGCTG
>NW_026911614.1:0-10235 GCF_963692335.1 Osmerus eperlanus
GGCCCGATGCACATAGACTCTGTGTGGGTAGATTTAGACCAGCGATCAATAGGAAATGTAGAAATCAATGCACTTAGCACTGGGAAATCAATGGCCCCTAATCGGGATGCCAATGGCACAAGTCAAAACAATTAAGAGGGAAGAATAATGTTTAACAACCTCTTTCTCTCTTTTTCTTGCTTGCACAGAGGCGAGAGAGACGGGGAGCAAGGAGAAGAAAGAAGATGGGCCTGATCTGTGTGGAATGATGATCAGAGGAAGAGAATAGAGAGGAAGAGGAAGGACATACTGATTAAAGAGTGGAGGAAACAAAGAGAAAGAGAGAGAGAGCATAATGAAGAGAAAGCGATAAAGAGCCATCCATGAGGGACAGCATATAGACAGGATTTGTCAATACATTTCACCACATGCATGATTCCTAACCAAATGAACATGTCCTTATTTCCTGAGTAACAGGGTAACATGGAGGATGAAATGGTGGACGCTCCGAGGTGAGATCACTGCCCCTCTGACCAATCAGGGACTCTGGGGTCAGGTGGCCAATAGTCAGGAGGCACCATCCGACAGTCACTCGCAAAGTCTCTCATTCACGTTCTTCTACCTGTCAGTCAAACTGGCCCTTCCCAGACCTCTATATCAGGCTTTGACTTATTGCTCATATACCTAAATGATGACATAATCAAAGCATGGCTACGACCAATCCAGCGCTGATTCACAGGGAGGCCCTCCAATCACAGAGCACAAGACTGGACACGAGTGCAGGGAACACGCAGGGTTGATTTGGGGTCGATCAATACCTGCCCCCCCAACCCCACCCGCTCCCTCTTACCGACCCCTAGTTTCTCCTGGCATGGCTTGCGGTACGAAAAATCAATAGAGGAGGCCTATAACTGGGCACTTGTGTGTGGATTAGTGGACTGACAACTAATCAGGGAGTTAGTGAATCTGGCACTGGGGCTATTAACCTATCGATATGACACTTGCACCCACATACACGTGCCCAAACACCAAGACACATGCACACACACACACTTACTCTACCACACACATACTTTCATACCCACACATACCCACACACACACACATAGCTCCCTGCGTTTTTCTGCGTATAGTCAGACCAACCCACTCAAAACCATAACAACCAACCTTACAGTAAACAAATACAGAGCAATTATACCATCAACATCCCGCCCCAGGGATTCTAGATCTCTACATACAGTATATCTACCTATATCTACATTTACACATATAAAATATGCAGTCTATAAATGCTGCATGTATTTATAAATAAGCTTACAATCCATTTAATATATTTACATATCTTTTATATTCACGTGGAATGTTTGTCTATATGTTAAATAATTGTAACATTGGCTTTTTGATGAGATTTTCAATACAAATTCCACATTTTGCTTTAAATGTCAATTTAAAATCAGTTAAATATATAGTTATAGTCTATATTGTGTACAACACATTTCCTAGATATCTCAGTTAAATGCTGGAAGTAGCTAGTAGACTCAAAATACGGTGATCAGTAAGCGGGCATCCTTCAATGAGAAGTTGATCACAGTGTGTGTCTGGCTGCAGAACACACACAGACCTCCACAACACACAGCATGCAGTGTGCACAGCTACTTCAAATGACAAGTGTGATTAGTTAGACGAGAAAAACCACGGCATCTAACATGTTCTGGATCCGGAGACATGAAAGGAGTACAGTAATATGGGGAATTTCAAATGAACGAGTGATTTGGGAGTTTGAAACACCTTGAAGTACTTCAAAGGACAAACCTTAAAAAAGTGTGTGTATGTGCATGTGTTTTTGTTTCTGTCTGTGTTCGTCGACGAGTTTGTGTGCATGTATGAGCCAGTGGGACTGAGAACAGTAAAAAAAAACACAAGGAGAATGACACTGCCAGACAGAACGAGTGTGACAGCGAGAGTGAGAAAGCGTGAAAAAACGGGGGAAAGGTGTGCAAGAGAGTGGAGAGAGAGAGAGAAAGAAAGAAAGAGAAAAAGAAGGATAGGAGGGAGAGGTGCTAGTGAAGGTGAGAGAGAGAAAGAGAGAGAGAGGTATTATGAGGACATGAGAAATAATAAGAACACAAAGAAAAGCAGAGTCTGAGAAGAAGAGAAAGAGAGGCAGAGGTAGGAGAGAGACAGAGAAGCAGCGGTGTGTTTGTCTTTGTGTGTGTGTGTGTGTGTGTGTGTTTGTGTGTTTGTGTGTGTAGAGACAGTAGAGGGCATGCAGGGAGTGTTGTCCGGTGATAAGAGAGCGAGCCGGGAGAGAGTCAGGGAGGAATCAGGGGAGGTTACAGCATTACAGCCACAAAGAGAAGAGCAGGAGCCCCCCAGACTGGGATTAGGGAACATATGCAGCAGAGTATCCAGGGATTAGAGGGGGGGCCAGAGGAGATGGGGGTTTTGGGGATGGGGGTTGGGGGGAGGCATGAAGGAGGGGTCAAGACACAAGTGCTTGGCGAGGCGTATTTCCCACCCTTTCATCCTTGTCCTGAACAAACCTGAACACACACACACACACATGTTTCTCTTTGAACCTGAACCTGTGCACTGAGGAGATTGGTGTGAGAGTGGAGAGGAGGCGGCTGCTCTCTGTCGCCCCCCATTGATGATGGTCACTCATCTTCACCTCACACCTCTAGCCACCAGCTGTAGCAGAACACAGAAACTGTGCAGTGTGTGTGTGTGTGTGTGTGTGTGTGTGTGTGTGTGTGTGCGATTAATGTTTTTAAAGTTATATTTGTGTCACAAATATAAAAATGTAAAGAGATAAGGCAACAGGGGTTTGTCAGTTGCAGTGAGTGTGTGTGCATGCGTGTGTGTGTCTGTATGTGTCATGGCGGGGGTCAAGGGTTTACAGGTCAGGGGTCACTAGTTAAGGTCAGATGTTAATTCACCACACAGAGAAAAAAGGGTGATGGAGACAGAGATGGACAGAAAAAGAGAAAAAGACAGACAGAGAGACAGAGAGAGACAGAGAGAGAGAGAGGCAGAGAGAGACAGAGAGAGACAGAGAGAGACATAGACAGAGAGAGGATGCAGGCAACTGAAGGAGGGGTGCAAGATCGGTGAAGAAGGGCAGTTCGAGGAGATATAGATGGACCGCTCCACCCCCATAACCCACCCCCCGATTGCTCCTCCAACCCCCACCAGCAGCTTGACCACAGGGATCAGCATCAGTCAGATGAGAGGTCATCCGTCTGGGATGAAGTTGAACTCTGACCCCTGGGCTTGATCGCCAGCTCGCCTTGCATCCTAACCACCTGGACAATGAACAGCCAGTGTGTGTGTGTGTGTGTGTTTGTGTGTGTTTGTGTGTGTATGTGTGTATGTATGTGTTGGCATGAATAATTCTCAGATTTGCAAATCTGGTAATCAATGTAGAAAAATAAAATAAAATTTTCCCCTAGCAACACATGATCATGTTACAGACGTTTCCTTGACGATAAGACATAGAGAATCATTATTGTTGCCATGGCACCCTCTATGTCTGTTACTCTGATACAAAATTGAACAAATTCACATCAATGATTACGTTCTAATATTGACATAGCAGTGTGTCAAGTCTGACAACATTTGCTGCTAAAAAATTGAAAAATCAATCGATCAGGTTAACGTTTCTCTGACCTTCCTCTTCATCAGGTTACGACAATTCAACGATGATCATTAGTGAAATCTATAGGACTATTGATTAGCCGATATGAAGTCCATAGACAGAAAAGAGAGGTTGACTCAAGCAACATGGTTTTGTGTTATTAGCCTACTGTGGTTAAAATACACACGCACTCATTACATCTCACTACTAACAAAATAAATATCAACCTTTTCCTGGCAGGGAAAGAAATAACAGAAGACTAAATGTACAGGCTTTTGCAAGTGATTTGAAATATTGAAGGCAGACAAACGTCTAAAATAGTATAAAAGTCTGATGTCAGCTTCCAGTAAAACGTTTATGCAGAAAGCACAAAAAAAGACAATTCTTGTGTTTGCTTTTTAATTATTATTTGTTTCGAATCAGCTATTTTCACAAACATTTTGTAATTGAAAAAAAATTCCTAGTTTGTTATTCACAGAAAAAGCAGATGACCCCTTTTCTCAACAAAGGTTACGGACCTAAAATGCTTCTCCAATTCTTCACTGTTGGAGCACAAAGAGGAGCGGATGCAATGCGCAGTTGCGGTCTGTCAGTCGCGAGTGACCACCTGCCCTTTGACACGTGCTCTCCTTAATGGGCTTTAGGTCCGGAGGCTGCGTGTGACAGACGCTCTCCTACACATTGATAAAACAGGCAAAACTCATAAAATCAGGCCCTTTTCCGTAACAATAACTATGACAGCGTTTGACACAATAGCCTATAGGATTGTTTTGTAGACTATGATGTTTGGTCAACGTTGTTTTTGTTTGTTTGTTGCTCTGACTCTTAGAAGTTTGAATATAATGGTGCGAGTTCATTATTGTAGGATTATTTTACCGTTGTTGTATTTAGTTATTTCAGGAAGACGATATTGGTTACTGTTGGCCACAGGAAAAACGCCTGATGGCTTGAAACAATTTAAACAATAGCTAACATTTTGAAGGGATCCCAAGTCGACATTGATCTGAAATTAAAATCATTCCATATTCAACTGACTTCAAGGTAGTAAAATACCATTATTGCTGCATGTAATTCATTAAATTTTTTAATTTCGTTTTTAACACTGCTATTGAGATTGTTGTAGTTCATTGTTAATTTCTACGGCTTTTGAAAACCGTGTTTTATTTAACATATTTAAATCTATTTGCATTAGATAGCCTATGATTTGTATTTTATTACCGTCTAAAATGCTCAGTACTTTTACAACAATATATCGAAACTATGAATAATTAAGTGAAAATAATAATACATTTCGAAATGCAAATAACTAACATGCAAATATTTCAGCTGTGAAAGCCAATACCCTTCCATACGAGCAGGTATAGCCTATCTCAAACACATGCTTCCCTAAATATTTATTTCGATGATATACGTTACTCTTTTACATTCTATATTTCAAAAATTGAAATATAGGTTAGCTTTGGTGAATATAATTCTTGCCGTTTCAACCTGTTTTAAGGTGAACTTAGACGCGCTGTGAGCCACTTGTGTCAAGTGCAAGTTCATTCACAGCCAAACGAAGGTCATGGATTGATCAAAACACTGATCGAAGCACATGGATAAGGTTCGATATAGCCTACTTAAATAATGCCTGAATAACCAGAATAAATCCAGTAGCCTATTCCTTAATGTAGCTTATGTTTAGCTAGCTTTCCTTGTTGGCCTAAAATCTGAATGACTAACAAAATATACAAACTGTCTATTTGAGACAAATAGGCTAAACAACACATTTTTGTATTACTATTTTGTAGTAAAAACGTGCATGATTTTAAATACATTGTATTAATGTAGCCTATAGTGTAGACTAGTTTGCATGCATTAACCTATGTTTGTTTCCAGAATTCTTCCAGGTAGTTTTCTAACTTGCAGAAGCTAGTCGAAGCCAATTAATGCTAAACAATTTTGTATTATTCAGTTCCTTAACCCGCTGTTAAAACGAAAGCTTTCTTCACGTCGGTAATTTCTTCAGCAATTTACCCACGATAGAAGAAGTTGTGATAGAGTAGCTACCATTAAAATTATAAAAACAAACGTTGAGGTCAAATCCTAAAAATATGCACAGAGGTAACAAAGTGCAGTGTGTGTGTGTGTGTGTGTTTACCCAAACGATGTGGGCAAGGCTACCCAAAATTTAAACTTGGGTGAAAGTTCACCGACCAATGGCATGCCATCGGTCAGGGTTGCACTGACATGAATAATGTGTAGTCAGAACGTCGGCTATAGCCTATTACATCTGTAAAGCTTCTGTAAACTTCTGGGTATAGGATCTAGTTGACACTGGGTTAAACCTTCAGGTTTCGTGTGTGTGTGTTTGAGTGTGTGTGTCAGACAGGCAGAAAAACAAACAATACTAAGTTCCTCAACAGCGAATGTACAGTAAGTAGCGTATGTTAAAAGAAAGACCCCAAAACAACATCCAGACCTCCAGGATGCAAAGGTATGAAGGTGGAGAAGACTGACCACAGAACCAGCAGTTCAGGACATTCCAGTGGTCGTCACCGTCTCTCCCTCCTCCCTGTCTATTTCTAAATGTCAGTGAAGTATTTTAAACGGACAATTCCCACCTCTTAATTGATTTTTCATAATTAACTCAGTGTGTTCATTGATTTTCCCACGACAGCATATCGGCCTCGCTATCCGTTGAAACACAGGCCGCTCGTGGAGGCTTATTATTTTCACGTCAACCCAAGTCGTCGGGGTGTCCGCGGGATAAATATTGACCACGTTCAATAACAATTACGTCTCAATCGCTCTAAATAATCCAATTTCCGCGGGCAGAATAACATCGGCCAACAATGGGATTTAAGGTTTAGACCTATAGTCGATGACGCCTACTAGAATATTTTCGAATAGGCCTATGTTTATAGGCTATTACAGACCGAAGGATGTCACTTGCTTTCTCGATAGCCAGAACCTCAGAACCTGTGGCCTTGTCCACATTTAGTCATCATTTGATCGGCCTTTAGATCGGTTTTGGTTAGGCTATTCTGTTATTAGGCCCTACCATTAAAAATATATATTTAGCCGCTATCAATAATTTAGGCTCAATTTAGACTAGTTTAACACTCAACCCAAACCTATAATTGGCTGTATTCTTGGTCCTGTATTTTTAAGACTTAAAAAAAAAATGAAATACTTCCAGAAGAGGTTCGAATGGCATGCTGACTGTAAAGACAGTTCGGTGTGCTGACTCACTGGTGGAAGATTGCTGAAACAATGTAGCAGCAGAAATAATTAAACTGTAACTTTAAGTTTGGACGAGTACACCTCAATTTAGCTGTTGAGGGAGGACATGGCTCGCTGACTTCGTCTGCAAAGTCAGGATGAAGAATCAGTGATAAGTAGAGGGCGTAGAGAAAGGGACAGAGGGGGGAATAAAGAGAGTGACGTGAATGAGAATGAGAAGGAAAAGAGTGTGCATGCGCCAGAGAGAGAGATGGAAAGAAAGAGCGAGGGAGAATTGTCAGGGCCTCTTTTGAAAGGAGGGTATGGCTGTCTCGTGAATTAAGAGCTCCAAGGCTCTCTGTCTGAAGCACGTGCAGGAGGCCCCCTGAATGAAAGAGCTCCATCTGGATTATACACAGGGGCAAAGAAAGAGAGGCAGAGCAATGGAGGCAGAGTCCGGGCAGCAGATAGGGAGACAGGAATAGGGCAGGTGAGAGAGAGGGAAGCAATATGGAACAAGAGAGGGGGCAGGTGGGAGAGACAGAGAGAGAGAAAGAGAGAGAGCAACAGACAGGAAGAGGGACAAAGAGAGAGAGAGAGAGAGAGAGAGAGAGAGAGAGAGAGAGAGATAGAGAGAGAGAGAGAGAGAGAGAGAGAGAGAGAGAGAGAGAGAGAGAGCAACTATGGATAAAGTGCAGGTGTGTGTGTGCCGTTTAACTTTGCAGTAGCCACAGTGAGCCTGTGCATTTTGGGTTAAAAAGGGAACAGTCATGTATCCAACAGGCCTCAAAAACATTCCCCTTTAATCTGTACATGCCCTTCAGATAAATGTTCTACACCTCTCCTCCATCTCACCCTTCTTCTCCCTCTCCTAGCCCTCCTTCTCTGCTACTCGGCATCTTCGCTGTTTCCATGACGACTGAGTTGAAGCTGCAGCGGAAAAGGGGAAACGTGTGTGTGTGCCTATGTGTGTGTGTGTGCGTGTGTGAATGCGGACCAAGTGAGATCAAAGGTTTTTGGGACAGCAGGTGCATCAGCTAATGTGTGCTATTCTGCAGCTGATTTCCTCAATCTCCTTCAAATACCCTTAACCAATATCCTCAACAATGATAAAACACTAATCAAAAATACTAAATATGTTTAATAAATCTAACATCGCAAACCCCGCGATGTTAATTGAAAATGTCTGCACAGTTCTGCTTCTCCAAAACATCGGTCACTCTTCTCTCTGCTGTGCCGGGAGCAGTGTCTGCAAGCTGTTGCGGGCCAAGGGAACGTGCGCCATCTAGTGGTAACATATTGGGTTTGCGACAACAAATCTTGAAAAATTGCACACATGAGCTTTCCCAACCTTGAGTGTGAAAATCATTGTCAGTGGTTCAGTCTTAGCTGCACCAGTATTTGTATCACTAACAGGGCACGTCAAGAGATTATTACACATAGATCTGCCTTAATGCATAAAGTATTAAACGTTTTGTTGAGAGACAGAAGCAATAGATTGTGTGAAGAAGTATTTTGGGCAGATATTACAGTAGTGTATGAGTACAGTGCATTTGAGTGCATTATCTACCGATCTGTCTGTCGGTTTCTCTCTCTCTTTCTCTTTCTGTGTGCTTGTGTGTGTGTTGACATACACACGCAAAGACATACACACACACACACAAGCACACACATATTGCAACACAGACACACTCAACACATTCATTATTTACACTCCCAATATTGCTTGTCCTATCACGCCCCCCCCCCCACACACACACACACACACCCTGCCCCCCTTATCCATTAAGCGACACCCAAACACACTCGTCAGACCCACTGACCCCTCCCCCACCACCTGACCCCCGCAACCTAGGCGCCATGGCAACCCTCTGACCCATCCTTCCGTTGCCAGGGAAACGACCTTGGAGCATGTCTGACCATAGCCTCCCCTCTCCCCTCTGAATGGGGTGTGGAAGCAAGCGATCGATATTCTATCACACAGAACAGTGGAGCGCAAGAGAGGGGGGCCACACTGCTGGGAGATTACTGGGTGGAGAGAGGGGGAGAGGGGAGGAGGGGGAAACTGACAAAGAGAGGCTGTGTGTGCATGTGTGTGTGTGTGTGTGTGTGTGTGTGAAGGTTGGATTGGGTGTGAGTGCTTTATGTGTGTTGTTTTTTGGTGTGTGTGTGTGTGTGTGTGAGTGTGCACACATGATAATGAGAGACCACATTTGTGCTACAACAGACAGGAGCTGCTCTAAGGCATGTGGCTTGGTGTGTGTTTCTCAGTCCTATTTCACTTTCAAGGTGGGCCTTGCTTTAGAGAAGAAAACACCAATCAAACGTGTGTGCAGCTTTTGAGAGGCCCAGCAGAAGCCCAGATGTGGCAGGCTCGTGTCTAGAAGGCTCGTGTCTAGCAGGCTTGTGTTTAGCAGGCTCGTGTCTAGTGACTGCTGGAGCTAGGCAGGGTTGTGGAGCTTCATGACAGGGAGGGCCTCTGCTAGTGGACGGACGATAAGGAGCCTCTGGAACAACACTGCCTGGACTACTAACAGGGTGACCTATATCCCCAGGACAGGGTGTATGCATGTGTGTGTGTGTGTTCATGCACCAAATGGGCAAGCATTCATTGGCTCCCTGAGCCTTGTAATAGTATTCATGAAAAATATGGCCACCAGTTCTCACCCCCCGAACGCCCCCCCCCCCACACACACACTCAAAGCCCCACTTACAAATGCAGACATCCATCTCATCCACTAGCCTGAAGCAGGACAGTGTACAGAACAGTTTCAAGTTAACATTAATATTAGTACTCTCACTGATAAAGGAGCTTTTATGATCGATGGTTCATCTATTATTAATCCTTGTTTGAATAAGCTGTGAATCACTAGTCCAGTCCAGTCCAGTGTAGTCTAATCCAGTCTAGTCCAGTTCAATCCAGTCCATGCTGTGATAGGCTGGGGTGCCCAAGTCATTCTATCCTGTGTTTCTTGCACACACTTGACAGCAGTCACCCTCACCCTGTCTTCTTTTCTCCCTATTCCCTCCTCCCACCCCTCTGCACTCCCTCCTTACTCCTTCCATCTTTCCTCTCACCCCTCCTCCTCCAGCTCATGTTATTCCAGAAAGCTACTCCCGGTTCATTCATTCTGTTCCGACACTCATGCGATACACACACAAAGACAAAATCCAGAGGCCAGACTGAAAAAAGAGAGATCCTTGTTTTTTATTTCATTTGTGTGTTTTTGTCTGCTTCTGCTGTCGCATGTTAGGGTACAGTCAGATATACAGTGCCTTCATACCTATTTTTGCATTCCACTTATTTATATATTGAAATTGGAGAGAAATCTCTTTTTCCTAGGACACAGAAAGATTGTATTTTTTTTCCAACAGGGGAACGGTTGCGTGGGAGGAATGGAAGGATGGAGGGAAG